>NC_133148.1:19852418-20034918 GCF_048418815.1 Hemitrygon akajei | reverse complement strand
CCTGAGTGGGGTCCTTTCTACAGGGTACGTAAGAGTGGGTGTCACGTGGCCTCAGCAAGGTAGAGGTCAGGCATTACTAGGATGTTGTAAAATCCTTTCACCATGAACTGTTGTAGTGCCCATTTAAGGTGCTTTTTTATTTTAAATATCCCATTCGAACTCAGCGTGACTCAGTGCCGCGGGTCGTAGAGCTGCTGTGTCACAAACCCAGCGACCTGGGTTCTACCCCGACCTCGGGTGGTGCCTGAGTACAGTTGGCACGCTCTCGGTGTGTGTTTTCTTTGGGCTCTCCGATTTCCACCCACGTTCCAAAGATCTGCAGCCTGGGAGATTAATCGGGTGTCGTGTGTGGGTGAGTGGCGTTAAAGCCACCAGATTCACAGTTACATTTACGATACTAGCATTAAACATGATAGATAGATAGATAGATAGATAGATAGATACTTTATTCATCCCCATGGGGAAATTCAACTTTTTTTCCAATGTCCCATACACTTGTTGTAGCAAAACTAATTACATACAATACTTAACTCAGTAAAAAATATGATATGCATCTAAATCACTATCTCAAAAAGCATTAATAATAGCTTTTAAAAAGTTCTTAAGTCCTGGCGGTTGAATTGTAAAGCCTAATGGCATTGGGGAGTATTGACCTCTTCATCCTGTCTGAGGAGCATTGCATCGATAGTAACCTGTCGCTGAAACTGCTTCTCTGTCTCTGGATGGTGCTATGTAGAGGATGTTCAGAGTTTTCCATAATTGACTGTAGCCTACTCAGCGCCCTTCGCTCAGCTACCGATGTTAAACCCTCCAGTACTTTGCCCACGACAGAGCCCGCCTTCCTTACCAGCTTATTAAGACGTGAGGCGTCCCTCTTCTTAATGCTTCCTCCCCAACACGCCACCACAAAGAAGAGGGCGCTCTCCACAACTGACCTATAGAACATCTTCAGCATCTCACTACAGACATTGAATGACGCCAACCTTCTAAGGAAGTACAGTCGACTCTGTGCCTTCCTGCACAAGGCATCTGTGTTGGCAGTCCAGTCTAGCTTCTCATCTAACTGTACTCCCAGATATTTGTAGGTCTTAACCTGCTCCACACATTCTCCATTAATGATCACTGGCTCCATATGAGGCCTAGATCTCCTAAAGTCCACCACCATCTCCTTGGTCTTGGTGATATTGAGACGCAGGTAGTTTGAGTTGCACCATATCACAAAGTCCTGTATCAGTTTCCTATACTCCTCCTCCTGTCCATTCCTGACACACCCCACTATGGCCGTGTCATCAGCGAACTTCTGCACATGGCAGGACTCCGAGTTATATTGGAAGTCTGATGTGTACAGGGTGAACAGGACCGGAGAGAGTACGGTTCCCTACGGCGCTCCTGTGCTGCTGACCACCGTGTCAGACCTACAGTCTCCCAACCGCACATACTGAGGTCTATCTGTCAAGGGGTCTATCCAATCCACCATGTGAGAGTCTACTCCCATCTCCGTTAGTTTGTGCCTTAAGATCTTGGGCTGGATGGTGTTAAAGGCACTAGAGAAGTCAAGGAATGTAATCCTCACAGCACCACTGACCCCATCTAGGTGAGAGAGTGATTTGTGCAGCAAATACGTGATAGCATCCTCCACTCCCACCTTCTCCTTATACGCAAACTGAAGAGGATCCTGGGCGTGCCTGGTTTGTGGCCTCAGATTCTGTATTATCAGCCGCTTCAACATGAGTCCACATGTAAAAAGAGGTGAAGTAAAAATGCATTGTGTTTGTATATAGTCCAGAATAAAGTTTGAGAAGTATCATAGGGAAAGGATATTATGATGTTCTGATATTATGGGAGTGGGGGGCGTGGTCGACAGTCCACCCTGCATTTCTAATGACCAGTACTGTTTATTGTTCTTGTGTTAAAATGCTTTTATGGGATTATGGTGGGAAATTCCAGTTTGTTTATTGTTACATTTTAGCTCGGGTTATACAGTTACTTGCGTGTGTATTTGTGGGTCACCCTGACTGTAACTGGGGTGTGTGATGGTCACCTCCCCCGTCTGTGTGAGACTGGTGGGGTTCACTCTCCGGTCTGTTTTGTGTCTATCACAGTAAAACCATTGTTGAGTGAAAGAGCTTCCTCGTCCATCATTATGGACCAAATGATCGCCCCGATATGTAAATGTTTGGATCAACAGGGCTTGATTGCAGATAGTCAATATGTCTTTGTGCGAGACTGCCCAGTCGTACGGAGTTTCAAGAGGTTATCAGGAAAGTTGATGAAGGAAAGACAGTGGATTTTGTCTACGTGGACTTCAGGAAGGCCTTTGACAAGGTCCCGCATGGGAGGCTGGTCAAGAAGGTTCAGTCACGGCACAGGAAGAAGTAGTGAATTGTGGGAAAAGCCAGCGAGGGGTAGGAGAGGAAGCCTCTGTTTAGCGGTGTACTGCAGGAATCAGGGCTGGGTCCATTGCTGTTTGTCATCTATATCAATGATCTGTGGTAAACTAGATCAGCCAATTTGCAGATAACTCTAAGTTCGGGGGTGTAATGGACAGCAAGCAGGCAATCAAAGACTGCAGTGGGGTCTGGACCAACCTGAAAATGGGTTGAAAAACAGCAGACGATGTTTACTGCAGACAAATGTGAGGTGTCGCTCTTTGTGAGGTCAAACCAACGAAGGACTCACACAGTGAGTGGTCGGGCACTGAGGAGTGCGGTAGAACAAAGGGATCTAGGAATACAGGTCCGTGATTCACTGGAAGTGGCGTCACAGGTAGACGGGGCCGTAAAGAGAGTTTATGGCCTTCATAAATCAAAGGATTGAATACAGGAGTTGGGGTGTTACGCTGGAGTTGTATAAGACATTGCTGAGGCCAAATTTGGAGTATCGTGTGCATTTCTGGTCATCTACCTACAGGAGAACTACCGACAAGATTCAAAGAGTCCAGCAAAAATTTACAAGAATGCTGCTGGGACTTGAGGAATTATAGGGAGAAGTTGAAAAGGTGAGGACTTTATTCCCTGGAGCTTAGGAGAATGAGGGAAGGTTTAATGCTGATATGAGTGTCAAACTAACAACTTGGCCTCATTTAAAAAAACAGACAAACGTGTTAAAGAAATGGCAAAGTGTGGAAAGGAACAAGAACAACAACAAGATGGGGTAAATGAAAGCAGGATTTTTTGAGATTGAGTGAGATCAGAACAAGAGGCCATAGGTTAAGGATGAAAGATGGAATATTTAAGGGGAATTCGAGGAAGAACCTCTTCACTCAGAGGGTGGTGAGAATGTGGAATGAGCTGCCCGCACAAGTGGTGGATGCAGGTTTGATTTCAATATTCATGAGAAGTTTGGATAGGTAGTCAATGGGACTATGCAGAACAACAATTCAGCATGGACTAGATGGGCTGAAGGGCCTGTTTCTGTACTGTAGTGCTCTATGATCCTAAGATGATGGCCTGGCATGAATCCCAAGGGTGACAGGTTATCAGAACTTCCCAGTAATAAGGAAAGAGAAATTAGAGTTGATACTAAATGTGTTAGAAACTTTAAAATAGGGAAGAGTTAACAAAATGAGGACTGGTCCCATAGAAAGTAAATTTGGAGAATTAATGATGGAAAATGGGAAAATAGCAGTTGAATTAAACAGCTTCAGAATCGTTCTTCCTTGTAGAAAACAGTCCATGAGGATGGTCCATTGTCCTGTCCTGTCAGAATCCTGCCTCTTTACCCCTTTGTTATTTCCACCTTTCACCTTATTACATCATTCTCTCTCCCTTTTCCTCACCTGTCAGATTTTTCCCTTTCCCTCCCCCATCCTTTGTACCGGTTATCTTCTCTTTTCCTGTCCAGTACTAATGAAGTGCCCTGGTCCAAAACGTCAACAGTCTCGTTCCCTCCATGAATGCAAGGACTGTTGTTTCTCATTGTAAAGGCTGGTAGGTTGACTGGTTATTGTGAATTGTCCCGTGATTAGGCTGGAATATAATCGGGGGTTTGCTGAACAGCTCAGCTCGAAGGGACAGAAGGGCCAATTCCACGCTGTATCTCGATAAATAGATAGGTAATCAGGGTGAGCAATGAGTAGCAGTTTCGGATTTAACCTATTTCACAACAAACACAATCATCGCTGGATGTTTGCTTTAGCTGATAAACACTAGGACAGCTTCCTCCGCTGTGCTAAAACGCAGAGGCCAGCAACGAGCATCCTGAGACTGGACAATCAACGTCCATCTCGATGGCGGCCGAGTTAAACAGATCTCCCCCATAGACAATACGGGCAATATCCTAAAAAGTTGTGATGGGGTAGTTGCCACCAGGCTGGGGCGGAAGAGGGGTTCTCTTGGTGAACTTACGTATCTTCAACCAGTGAACTACCAGAGGAGACTTAAACCAGTTGGACCCAAGTGCAGAGGAAACCTGAGGCTGCGATGGAACTGAAGGAAGAATCTTCACTGAGCAACACGCACAGGATGCTGGAGGAACTCAGCAGGTCAGGCAGCCTCTATAGTAGAATAAGCGGGATGTTTTGTGCCGAAACTCTTCTCCAGCACTGAAAAGGAAAGGCAGAGTAAGAAGGTGGGGAGGGGGAAGAAATACAAGGTTGTAGGTGATATCCTAGGGAGATTCCTAAAGTGCCCTCACACCTGCCACAGCAGGGACCTAACATTCCACCAGCCTCCACATCCAGCACGTAGTTATCCACAACTTCCGCCATCTCCAATGGGACCCCACCACCAAGTAGATATTTCCCTCCCCTCTGCTTAACAATTTCCGAGGGATCGCTCCCTACACGACTCCCTTGTCCACTCGTCCCTTCCCACCGATCTCCCTCCTGGTGCTTATCCTTGCAAGCGGAACAAGTGTCATACCTGCCCCCTACACTTCCCTTACAACCACTCAGGGCCCCAAGCAGTCCCTCCAAATGAGGCGGCAGTTCACCTGTGAGTCTGTCGGGGGCATCGGCTGTACCTGATGCTCCCATTGTGGCCTCCTGTATATCGGTGAGACCTGCTGTAGTTTAGGAGACCGTTCAGCCAAGCACCTAAGCTCCATCCACCAGAAATAGCAGGATTTCAATTCTACTTCCCATTCCCATTCTGACATGCCAGTCCATATGGCCTTCTTACTGTCATGATGAGGCCACACTCAGGTTGGAGGAACAACATCTGATATTCCATCTGGGTAGCCTCCAACCTGATGGCACGGACATCAATTTCTCAAACTTCTGGTAATGTACCCCGCCCCCTTCAGCCTTCCTCATTCCTGTTTCCCCCTCTCACCTCATCTGCTTACCTGCCCATTGCCTCCCTCTGGTGCTCCTCCCCCTTCCCTTTCTTCCACGGCCTTCTGCCCTCTCCTATCAGCTTCCCCTCCTCCAGTCCTTCACCAATCAACTTCCCAGCTCTTTACTTCACCCCTCCCCCTCTCCCGGTTTCACCTATCACCTGACACCTTGTACTTTTGCCTCCCCTCCCCCCACCTTCTTACACTGACTTCTCCCCTTCCTTTCCGGTCCTGACGAAGGGTCTTGGCCTGAAACATTGAGCGTTTATTCTTTTCCATAGATGCTGCCTGACCTGCTGAGCTACTCCAGCATTTTGTGTGTGTTGCTTTATAACCATATAACAATTACAGCACGGAAACAGGCCATCTCGGCCCTTCTGGTCCGTGCCGAACGCTTACTCTCACCTAGTCCCACCGACCTGCACTCAGCCCGTAACCCTCCATTCCTTTCCTGTCCATATAACTATCCAATTTTTTTTGAAATGACAATATCGAACCTGCCTCTACCACTTCTACTGGAAGCTCATTCCGCACAGCTACCACTCTCTGAGTAAAGAAATTCCCCCTCGTGTTACCCCTAAACTTTTGCCCCTTAACTTTCAACCTATGTCCTCTTACTTGAATCTCCCCTACTCTCAATGGAAAAAGCCTATCCACGTCAACTCTATCTATCCCCCTCATAATTTTAAATACCTCTAACAAGTCCCCCCTCAACCTTCTACGCTCCAAAGAATAAAGACCTAACTTGTTCAACCTTTTCCTGTAACTTAGGTGCTGAAACCCAGGTAACATTCTAGTAAATCTTCTCTGTACTCTCTCTATTTTGTTGATATCTTTCCTATAATTTGGTGACCAGAACTGTACACAATACTCCCAATTCTGCCTTACCAATGTCTTGTACAATTTTAACATTACATCCCAACTCCTATTCTCAATGCTCTGATTTATAAAGGCCAGCATACCAAAAGCTTTCTTCATCACTCTATCCACATGAGATTCCACCTTCAGGGAACTATGCACCATTATTCCTAGATCACTGTGTTCTACTGCATTCCTCAATACCCGACCATTTACCATGTATGTCCTATTTTGATCAGTCTTACCAAAATGTAGCACTTCACACTTATCAGCATTAAACTCCATCTGCCATCTTTCAGCCCACTCTTCCAACTGGCCTAAATACCTCTGCAAGCTTTGAAAACCTATTTCATTATCGTATAACATTGGTAGCTGAGCGAAGGGCGCTAAGTAGGCTACGGTCAATTATGGAAAACCCTGAACATCCTCTACATAGCACCATCCAGAGACAGAGAAGCAGTTTCAGCGACAGGTTACTATCGATGCAATGCTCCTCAGACAGGATGAAGAGGTCAATACTCCCCAATGCCATTAGGCTTTACAATTCAACCGCCAGGAGCAAGATATGTTAAAGTGCCGGGGTTGATTGTATTTAATGTATCTAAGTAAAAACTACTTAAGAACTTTTTAAAAGCTATTATTAATGCTTTTTGAGAGAGTGATTTAGATGCATATCATATTTTTACTGAGTTAAGTATTGTATGTAATTAGTTTTGCTACAACAAGTGTATGGGACCTTGGAAAAAATGTTGAATTTCCCCATGGGGATGAATAAAGTATCTATCTATCTATCATCTATCCACAATGCCACCTAATCCAATTTACCACCCCATCATCCAGATCATTAATGTATATGACAAACAACATTGGACCCAGTACAGATCCCTGAGGCACACCACTAGTCTCCGGCCTCCAACCTGACAAACAGTTGTCCACCATTTCCAGCATCTGCAGATTCTCTCTTGTTTATGAATCTGCTCTGTGGGTTGATCTGCAGAGATGAGTGACTATGACTCACGGGTCAGCGTGCAGGCAGTGTACGTAAACTCAAGCCTGAACAAAGACAAGCTGAACAGAGGGAATTTAAATATAGAAATAAAACTATACACGGGTGCACTGGTAACTAAAACAGACACCCCACCTCTCCCGGAAGTTCCAGGAGTCACCCGCATATTGATAGCGGCTCCCTGATGCCGGCAAATTATATACAATATCCCGGAAATTGATTTTTTTGAGGGGGGGGGAGAGAGGGGGAGGGGGGCAGAGGGAGAGAAAATCCTGATTGGTCTGTCTTTGTGCTAAGTAGACCTATCAGTTTTCTCTGTGGGCGGGCTTTACAGTCGACCCCTCTCTCTCTCTTTCATCGTCCATCAGTTCAGTTTAGTGTCCCACAGCGCCATGGCAGAGTGTTCCAAAATATATATATATAAAACGTACTTCACCCCAGACGACACTAAAGTGTACCCCTGCCTGATAGCGGTCAAAAATAGTGACAGTGTTGCTCGCTACACTGTTTGCGACAGTGACTTTTCTATTGCCCACGGTGGGTTAAATGACTGTTGAGGTGAGTTTAACGGGTGTCAGTCGTTCATTAGCATAGCTAACGTTATTTAAACCAGCTGGCCGGCTGCTAAGGAGCTACTCTATTGATGTGCTACGTGATGAGGCCAAACTCCCTGCAGACTTGCTCAAATCTGCCGAGCAAACCACAACATAGCACAAGGAGAGTTTGCAAAGGAAATAGAAAAGCTGTTTGCAGTAGCATTTAGCTGTTAGCATTGAGCCTGCCAACAAAATGCTCAACAAGGAATATATATGTATATGTAAATAGTTTCAATATGTGATCAAATAAATTGTTGTGCTCTTTCATATCAAGTGTCCTGTATACGTACACCCTTGGAGGTCGACCGGGGGCGGGGCGGGGGGGATATGGGGTTGCGGAGGGCGGGGGTGGTGGTGCTGCCTCCCTGAAATGAGTTTTTGCAGGGTGGGATGTCTGCTAAAACAAGACAAGGGTGAAAATATCAATTAGTAATGGGGGGGGGGAGGAGTTTCGGAGCCTGGAGGACTCAGACACCCCAAGGTGATCATGTGAGGTACGACTGAACTTTCCATAAATCGTGAACCCAGGAATGTGGGGCGACGACAAGCACAATAGTTGGATCTGGAGGTTGACCAGTCTCTGGGTGTTGATGGACGGTACACAGAGACCCTTCTTGCCCGCCCTGTCCGTTTGCCCCCCGGACTCATCCCAGTTGCTTACACTAGGTTTACTGTCAGAGAAATGTATACTGTACACATCCTGAAATTCTTCTTCTTCACAGCCATCCACTCGAGCGTGCAGCAAAACATCAATAAAGACTTAGACTTGCAGTACCCCAAAGACTACTCGTTCACCCAGTAATTTGACATACCACGGGCTCTCTCTCATTAATAAGGGAAGAAGAGGTGTCTCCGTTTCACAGCGAGAGGGGAAACATGACAAAACAACCCTCTGATTTATGGTGTTAATAGTCCATCTCCTTCTTTGCCTTCTATTTGTCAGAGACTCTTAAAACTGTAATTGTACTTGATTTTATCACCACCCTTGGCAGGGAGTTCCCGATATCAACCACTCTGTGCATTTTTTAAGACAAATTTCCCCTTGACTCCTTCCTCTCACCTGTGACCTTCGCCCTCTTGTCTTTGGTAGCCCTACCGCTGGATAAACATTTTGATAATCTGTTCTATCTATGGTCCCTACCTCTCGACTGCATTCACTCTATGGAAAACAACCTCAGCCTTTCCAATCACAGCCCACAGTTAAGTACTCTAACCGCAGTTTAAAAAAATATATATATTTACACAATATTTATTCAATGACTATGTAGAGTCATAAGATCCTACGGCATAAGAGTAGAGTTAGGCCACTCAGCCCATCGAGTCTGTTTTGCCATTCCATCATGACTGATTTATTTCCACCCTGACTAACCAAGAACTTATCAATCAGATATACTCAAGGGCTTGGCCTCCACCTTCGCCTCCGCCTCCGCCACATCTGCTCTCAGGATGAGGCTTTTCATTCCAGGACGAAGGAGATGTCTTCCTTTTTTAAACAAAGGGGCTTCCCTTCTTCCACCATCAACTCTGCTCTCAAACGCATCTCTCCCATTTCCCGCACATCTGCCCTCACCCCATCCGCCCTCCACCCCACTCGGGATAGGGTTCCCCTTGTCCTCACCTACCACCCCACCAGCCTCCGGGTCCAACGTATAATTCTCCGCAACTTCCGCCACCTCTAACGGGATCCCACTACCAAGCACATCTTTCCCTCCCCCCCTTTCTGCTTTCCGCAGGGATCGCTCCCTACGCAACTCCCTTGTCCACTCGTCCCCCCATCCCTTCCCACCGATCTCCCTCCTGGCACTTATCCTTGCAAGTGGAACAAGCGCTACACCTGCCCTTACACTTCCTCCCTCGTCACCATTCAGGGCCCCAGACTGTCCTTCCAGGTGAGGCGACACTTCACCTGTGAGTCGGCTGGTGTGGTATACTGCGTCCGGTGCTCCCGGTGTGGCCTTTTATATATTGGTGAGACCCGACGCAGATTGGGAGACCGTTTCGCTGAACACCTACGCTCGGTCCGCCAGAAAAAGCAGGATCTCCCAGTGGTCACACATTTTAATTCCATGTCCCATTCCCATTCTGATATGTCTATCCATGGCCTCCTCTATTGTCAAAATGAATCCAAACTCAGGTTGGAGGAACAACACCTTATATACCGGCTGGGTAGCCTCCAACCTGATGGCATGAACATTGACTTCTCTAACTTCTGTTAGTGCCCCTCCTCCCCTTCTTACCCCATCCCTGATGTATTTATTTATCTATCTATCTATCTATCTATTATACCCCCCCTTTTCTCTCTCTCTCCTTTTTCTCTCTCTGCCCCTCTCACAATCATTCTTTGCCTGTTCTCCATCTCCCTCTGGTGCTCCCCTCCTCCTTTCTTTCTCCCGAGGCCTCCCGTCCCATGATCCTCTCCCTTCTCCAGCTCTGTATCCCTTTTGCCAATCACCTTTCCAGCTCTCAGCTTCATCCCACCCCCTCTGGTCTTCTCCTATCATTTCGCATTTCCCCTCCCCCTCCTACTTTCAAATCTCTTACTATCTCTTCTTTCAGTTAGTCCTGACGAAGGATCTCGGCCCGAAACGTCGACAGCGCTTCTCCCTATAGATGCTGCCTGGCCTGCTGTGTTCCACCAGCATTTTGTGTGTGTTGCTTGAATTTCCAGCATCTGCAGATTTCCTCATGTGAACCAGAAAAGACCACCTTTATTCCCACTCTTTGCTTTCGGCCAATCAGCTAACCTCCTATCCATGCTGGTGTCTTTCCTGTAATACCATGGGCTCATATGTAGAGCAGTACAACCCAAAAAAAAAATGCCCTTCAGCCCATCTAGTCTGTGTGAACTAGTACTCTGTGTAGTCCCATTGACCCATACCTGGGCCATAGCCTTCCTCACCCCTCCCACAATGTACTTCCCAAAACGTCTCTTAAACAGTGAAATCTAACCTGCATTCCCCTGTTCTACTATTTCTCTTTTCATTCAAATAAATTTATTATCAAAGTACATCAATGCCACCAGATACTAACCCAAGATTCATTCACTTGCAGGTATTACAGGAAATTAAAAATTTAGAATTTAGAATTTATGAAAAACTATACATAAAGCCTGACAAACGATCAATATGCACAAGAAGACAAGCTGTCAAATAGAAATAATCCTGGGAACAGGAGTTCTAGAATCCTTGAAAGTGACTCTGCAGGTTAGATAGATAGATACTTTATTCATCCCCATGGGGAAATTCAACATTTTTTCCAATGTCCCATACACTTGTTGTAGCAAAAACTCATTACATACAATACTTAACTCAGTAATAATATGATATGCATCTAAATCACTAACTCAAAAAGCATTAATAATAGCTTTAAAAAAAAGTTCTTAAGTCCTGGCAGTTGAATTGTAAAGCCTAATGGCATTGGGGAGTATTGACCTCTTCATCCTGTCTGAGGAGCATTGCATCGACAGTAACCTGTCGCTGAAACTGCTTCTCTGTCTCTGGATGGTGCTATGTAGAGGATGTTCAGGGTTTTCCATAATTGACCGTAGCCTACTCAGCGCCCTTCGCTCAGCTACCGATGTTAAACTCTCCAGTACTTTGCCCACGACAGAGCCCGCCTTCCTTATCAGCTTATTAAGACGTGAGGCGTCCTTCTTCTTAATGCTTCCTCCCCAACACGCCACCACAAAGAAGAGTTGAGGTGAGTGAAGTTATCCACACTGGCTCAGGAGTAACGTTCTTTATGTCTGTTTATATGTTTGTAAATTTTGAATAACTTTAGTTACTGCACTACTGTCCTGTCCTGACGGTCTCACACTGCCCTTGCCCCTTTCCATGCAGTCTTGGCTGGATAAAGAGAGAACGGGAGATAGACTTCGCTCTCTTTTCTTTTCACTTCCCACTGGCTGTTCTCTGCTGCCATTTCCTGTCACTCTGTTAGGAACATCTAATAAAAAGACCAAAACCACAAGTCCTGACTTCCGGAGAAACATTTCCACCCGGACCTGACCGCTTCATTTCTAACTGGTTTCATCAAGGCCTGGACTGGGAATGCAAAAACAGTGGGTGTGGGGCATTACAACAGCCGGCGGGGGCAGGGCGTTACAACAGACAGAGGGGGTAGGGTGTTACAACAGCCGGAGGGGGTAGGATGTTACAACAGCCGGCGGGGGCAGGGCGTTACAACAGACAGAGGGGGTAGGGTGTTACAACAGCCGGAGGGGGGTAGGATGTTACAACAGCCGGCGGGGGCAGGGCGTTACAACAGCCGGCGGGGGCAGGGCATTACAACAGCCGGAGGGGGTAGGATGTTACAACAGCCGGCGGGGGCAGGGCGTTACAACAGCCGGCGGGGGCAGGGCGTTACAACAGCCGGAGGGGGGTAGGATGTTACAACAGCCGGCGGGGGCAGGGCGTTACAACAGCCGGAGGGGGTAGGATGTTACAACAGCCGGCGGGGGCAGGGCGTTACAACAGCCGGCGGGGGCAGGGCGTTACAACAGCCGGAGGGGGTAGGATGTTACAACAGCCGGCGGGGGCAGGGCGTTACAACAGCCAGCGGGGGCAGGGCATTACAACAGACAGAGGGGGCAGGATGTTACAACAGACAGAGGGGGCAGGGTGTTACAACAGCGAGAAGGGGTAGGGTGTTACAACATACGGAGGGGGTAGGGTGTTACAACAGACAGAGGGGGCAGGATGTTACAACAGACAGAGGGGGCAGGGTGTTACAACAGCGAGAAGGGGTAGGGTGTTACAACATACGGAGGGGGTAGGGTGTTACAACAGACAGAGGGGGCAGGGTGTTACAACAGCGAGAAGGGGTAGGGTGTTACAACATACGGAGGGGGTAGGGTTTTACAACACCCAGCAGAGTTCGTTTGTTACCATAAGGATTATAAAGCACTGGAGCAGAATTAGGCCATTTGTCCCATTGCGTCTGTTCGCCATTTCATCACCATTGATTTCTTATCCCTCTCAAACAATTTTCCTGCCTCTCCTGATAAACTTTGACACCCTTACTAATCAAGAACCTATCAACCTCAGTCTTAAATACACGGTAACTTGGCCTCCAGAGCCAGCTGTAGCAATGACTTCCACAGATCCAACGCCTTCTGGCTTAGGAAATTTCTCCTCATTTCCATCCTAAACGAATGCCCCTTTATTCTGAGGCTACGTCCCCTGGCATAGACTCCCCTACTATAGGAAACATCCTCTCCATATCGAGGCCTTTCGGTATTCAATAGGTTTCAATGAGAATCTCCCGTCGTTCTTTCGAATTCCAGTGAGTAGAGGCCCAGAGCCACCAAACACTCTTCGTAGGGTAAGCCTTTCATTTCTGGAATCATTTTCAAGAACCTCCTTTGAACCCTCTCCAGTGTCAGCACATCCTGTCCTGGATCAGGGGCCCAAAACTCCAAGTTTGGCCTCACCGGCCAGCGCCTCATAAAGCCTCAGAATTACATCCTGGCTTTTACATTCTAGCCCTCTCGGAATGAACGCTAACATCGCATTTGCCTTCCTCACCACCGACTCAACCTGCAGGTTAACCTTTAGGGAACGGTGGCAAGATCTCCCAGGTCACTTTGCACCTCGGAAATTTGAATTTTCTCCTTGTTTAGATAATAGTCGACACTCTACTTCCTTGCAGCAATGTGCATGACCACACACTTCCTGACACTGTATTCCATCCGCTGCTTCCTTACCCATTCTCTTAATCTGTTCATGTCCTTCTTCAGCCTCTCTGCTTCCTCACCACTACCTGTCCCTCCACCTATCTTCATCTTGTCCTCAAACTTGGCCACAAAACCATCAATTCCGTCATCGAAATCACTGACAGACAACTAAAAAGAAGCGGTCCCGACACAAACCCCTGCAGAGCCCCACTCCTCACCGGTAGCCAATCAGAAAAGCCTCCCTTATTGCCTCCTGCCAACCAGAATCGTTGCAGTAGAATCATTCCTATGCACCATGAACTCTCATCTTGCTAAGCAGCTTCAAGTGCGGCACCTTGTCAAAGGCCGTCTGAAAATCCAAGTGCACAAAATCTGTCCGTTCTCCTTTGTCTATCTTGCTTGTTATTTCCTCGAAGAATTTCAACAGGTTTCTCAGGCGAGACTTACCCTTCGGAAAACCATGCTGACTTTAGCTTATTTTAACCAAGTGCTCAACCACGATCTGCTCACGGACATTCTACACATTCTCTCTCTCGGGAGCAAAATCAGCACCAACTTTGATTTTCCCAATCCACCTTGAAATCCCCCATGGCATCGCCCTTTTTGCATCCTTTACTATCTCCCGTTGTAATTTGTGCCCCACATCCTGGCCTCTGCTTGGAAGCCTATTTATAACTCCCACCTGGGTCTTTTTCCCTTGCAGTTTCCTAACTCTACTCTAAGGATTCTACTTCTTCCAATCCTATGCCACCTCTTTCTATAGATTTGATTTCATTTTTAACTTGACAGAGCTAGGCCACCCCTCTCTGTGCTTCTGGTACAATGGAAGTTAAGCTCCTGACTATAATCTTCTTTCAGCCACCACCCACTAGATCATACCTGTCCCAATCTCTAACTGCGCTACAAGAGCATCTCCCTTGTCTTGTGTACTCTATGCATTCAAATATAAAACTTACAGTCCTGTAGTTGTCACCCTTTCGATTTTGTTCCCCTGTTACACTGCAACTCGTCTCGCTGACTGCAATTTTGCCCTGTCATCTGCCTGTACTTCCGGACAGTCTCACTACACACCGCCTCTGCTTGTAAACCAACTACCCCATCCTCAGCCCCGTCAGTCAGACTCCTATCCCCCTGCCATGGACCTGAGCTGAGACCACGTGGCCAAGTGGTTAAGACTTTGGTCTGGTGATCTGAAGGTCGTTAGTTCGAGCCTCAGCCAAGGCAGCGTGTGTGTCCTTGAGCAAGGCACTTAACCACACACTGCTCCTGCATGTTTGTAGCCCAGTGGCGAGGGTTGGTGCAGTGTGCACAGGATAGGACCATCCCTGACCCTGGCACCAGGAAGGCAACAGACCTACACAGAATCTTGTGTCTACTCCACCATCTATGGAATCCCCTACCTCTACCAAGGTCCCCATCCTTTCTGAGCCAGAGACTTCGGCCACTGTGTAGGTTGTCTCCCTCAACAGTATCCAAAGTGGTATGCTTATTATTGAGGGGAACAGCCAGAAGGGTGCTCTGCACTGACTGCCTATTTCCTTCCCCTCTCCTGACAGTCACCCAGGTATCTACTTGCTGCAACTTAGGGTGACTGCTTCCCTGTAGCTCCTATCTACCGCCCGCTCAGTTCCCCATATGAGCCAAAGGCATCAAGCTGCAGTTCCAGTTCCTTATCTGAGAAGCTGTAGCTTAGTGAACTTGGTGCAGATGTTCCCAGATCATACACACACACACACCATAGATAGATAGATAGATAGATAGATAGATACTTTATTCATCCCCATGGGGAAATTCAACATTTTTTCCAATGTCCTGCCATGTGCAGAAGTTCGCTGATGACACGGCCATAGTGGGGTGTGTCAGGAATGGACAGGAGGAGGAGTATAGGAAACTGATACAGGACTTTGTGATATGGTGCAACTCAAACTACCTGCGTCTCAATATCACCAAGACCAAGGAGATGGTGGTGGACTTTAGGAGATCTAGGCCCCATATGGAGCCAGTGATCATTAATGGAGAACGTGTGGAGCAGGTTAAGACCTACAAGTATCTGGGAGTACAGTTAGACGAGAAGCTTGACTGGACTGCCAACACAGATGCCTTGTGCAGGAAGGCACAGAGTCGAATGTACTTCCTAAGAAGGTTGGCATCATTCAATGTCTGTAGTGAGATGCTGAAGATGTTCTATAGGTCAGTTGTGGAGAACGCCCTTTTCTTTGTGGTGGCGTGTTGGGGAGGAAGCATTAAGAAGAGGGACGCCTCACGTCTTAATAAGCTGGTAAGGAAGGCGGGCTTTGTCGTGGGCAAAGTACTGGAGAGTTTAACATCGGTAGCTGAGCGAAGGGCGCTGAGTAGGCTACTGTCAATTATGGATAACTCTGAACATCCTCTACATAGCACCATCCAGAGACAGAGAAGCAGTTTCAGTGACAGGTTACTATCGATGCAATGCTCCTCAGACAGGATGAAGAGGTCAATACTCCCCAATGCCATTAGGCTTTACAATTCTACCGCCAGGACTTAAGAACTTTTTAAAAGCTATTATTAAGGCTTTTTGAGACGGTGATTTAGATGCATATCATATTTTTTTACTGAGTTAAGTATTGTATGTAATTAGTTTTGCTACAACAAGTGTATGGGACATTGGAAAAAAAAGTTGAATTTCCCCATGGGGATGAATAAAGTATCTATCTATCTACACTTGTTGTAGCAAAACTAATTACATACACACTTAACTCAGTAAAAATATGATATGCATCTAAATCACTCTCTCAAAAAGCATTAATAATAGCTTTTAACAAGTTCTTAAGTAGTTTACTTAAATACATTGAGTCCTAACCCCGGCACTTTAACATATCTTGCTCCTGGCGGTTGAATTGTAAAGCCTAATGGCATTGTGGAGTATTGATCTCTTCATCCTGTCTGAG
Source organism: Hemitrygon akajei (assembly GCF_048418815.1). Classification (NCBI taxonomy): domain Eukaryota; kingdom Metazoa; phylum Chordata; class Chondrichthyes; order Myliobatiformes; family Dasyatidae; genus Hemitrygon; species Hemitrygon akajei. The sequence continues at coordinate 20,018,580 of NC_133148.1, read as the reverse complement.
GAGCATTGCATCGATAGCAACCTGTCGCTGAAACTGCTTCTCTGTCTCTGGATGGTGCTATGTAGAGGATGTTCAGAGTTTTCCATAATTGACCGTAGCCTACTCAGCGCCCTTCGCTCAGCTACCGATGTTGAGCGAAGCCTTGCATGCATGACATGCAGCCATTGTCACCGCAGTAACTGTGTTCTGTATTAACAGATGAAGAAGAAACTTGCCTCGCCCAAGCCAGCTTTCACCAAAGCATGCTGAGCGAAGCCCTGCCCTCTCTAACATTGGTCCTCTCACAGGATGGCCGCTCCAACAACAGCAGCCTCACTTGGCCTTGTCCTATTTGCACTTGTCGTTGCTAATGAGTCATTACTTGATTGGTCCGCCGGAAAAGTCCGCAAACCCTCCGTTTAAAATCTCGCTCACAGACCTGTGAGTTGCCTCCTGATTCAGCTGGGCTGCTGGAGATGCAGGAGAGCTGAAGGGAAAACTTGCTGAGAACAGGGTCGAAGGAGCAGATCGTTATGGTGCCGAGCCAGACCAGCACAGGCTTGACACCTCCCCAGATACTCTTACGGGAACATGTATCCAATCCCACCCACGCTGATAGGGCCTGGGGGGGGGGGGCTGGGAATGATGTGCACTGCATGAAAAGCTCACACTGACAACCACTGGTTATTATAAGAACGTCTGGCATTGTTTGTTCACAGTGACCCAGGAAAGAGGCCAACATAACCAAAGACCCTCCCTCAAACATCCTCTCTTCTGGCAGAATACACAAAAGCTTGTAAACACATACCACCAGGCCCTGGGACAGATTCTGTCTTGCTGTTGTAAGACTCACGAACGGACCTCTTGTACGATAAAAATGAACTCCTGAAATTACGATCACCGTCACGCTGGCCCTGGCACCTTACGCTCAGAACCAGCATTGACAAAGAGTATCGGTACAGGATTTCCAAAGCGTCTCTCATCGTCAAGACATTGTAACTGCGATCAGCCTGACAAGGCAGTGATTCACTATAGAGCATTGCAACAGTAACCTATACTGTTCCATCATTATTTAAAAAAACCTGCACTGGTCATCGTTACCACAGCAACTGACGTTGATGATTTGGTACATCACCAATGACTCTATCTAGTTACCACTGTAAAGAGCATTCTGACTGGGGGCATCACCATCTGGTACGGAGGGGCCACTGCACAGGATCGGAAACGGCTGCAGAGGGTGGCAACCTCAGCCAGCTCCGTGGGCACCAGCCTCCCCACAGCCATGGACATCTTCCAAAGGCGATGCCTCAAGAATGCAGCATCCATCTTTGAGGAGCCTCGCCATTCAGGACATGCCCCCCACCCCCCCCAGCTCATTGCTACCTTCAGGGAGGGGGTATGGGAACCTGGTGACACACACTCAACGTTTGAGGATCAGCTTGTTCCCCGTTCCCCCCACCCCGCCCCCCCGTCATCAGATTTCTGAATGGAAGGTGAAGACGACCTCGCATTCTGTTCTCTTTCTGCACAGCTTATTGATTCTTCATTTATTTCTGATTGTAACTTTTTATGTTTAGCACTGACACAAAACAACAAATTTCATGATGGATGTCAGTGATGATAAACTTGATTCTGATGCTCGGTAGTGCATCTCTCTCTCTCTCGCGGCACGAATTGAATGGTAATTCGCCCACTTCCATTGTGAGGGGATCACAGCGACTATTATAACAAGACCTTACGTAACCACAGCATTACCACAGTTATTGTCATTATAGGGCAGCCTTCCCCTGAGCTGATGGCACGCCTGGTTACCTGGACAGGATTTAACACCTCTCACACCACAAACTGAGCCAGTACTGAGCATGCGCATCTGTGTTCCAAAACAATGTCCGTAAGTGGACAGGATGAAGGAAAGCCAAGTCAAGTCAAGTCCCTTTTATTGTCATTTCGACCATAACTGCTGGTACAGTACACAGTAAAAACGAGACGACGTTTTTTCAAGACCATGGTGTTATATGACAGTACACAAACTGGACTGAACTACGTAAAAAACAACAGAGAGAGAGAAAAACAACTACACGAGACTACAGACCTAGCCAGGACTGCATAAAGTGTACAAAACAGTGCAGGCATTAAAATAAACAACAGACAATAGATAATAGGTGCAGGAGTAGGCCATTCGGCCCTTCTAGCCAGCACCGCCATTCACTGTGATCATGGCTGATCATACACAATCAGTACCCCGTTCCTGCCCTCTCCCCACATCCCTTGACCCCGCTATCTATAAGAGCTCTATCTAACTCTCTAAATCATAAACTATCTAAATAATAAAGAGGACAATAGGGCAGTAAGGTAAGGTGTCACAGTTCAGCACCGACTGAGTGAAATAGAGATGTTGAAATGAAATCGGGAAGGAAGCAGGAGCAAGTAGAATGAAAATGGAAAGGGTGATGTGTGAAAGGACTCTGGAGAAAGAAAGAAGGCACAATGAATCAGGTGAGAACGAAATCAAGAGAGGGACATTGAAGAATAAAAACAAAACAAAAACGGTTAGAAACACAGTTTAAACACACGAGCTTCTGCTGGAAATCCAGAGTGACACATACAAAATGCTGGAGGAACTTCGCAGGTCGGGGATGCAATGGAAACGAATAAACACCCAATCCCGTTTAAGGGTCTCGGCCCGAAGTGGGTTGGCTGTTCACTTCCGTAGCCGCTGCCTGACCTGCTGAGTTCCTCCAGCATTATGAATGTGTTTTAGGAACCATGCCAAATATAGTACTTGCTCTGTCCATATGAAGCTGAAAAATAAAATGCTGCAGAATAATTCTTACCCGAGGCAAAGAGACCTAGAAAACGTTTTCAGAATCAGACGAGTATCCTTAGGAGGAAGACTGCCGAGTTCCCCTTCAATCACAGTGGCTCCACGGTGATACTGTAAGATCACGTCTCCAATCGATACAGTTCCAGCACGGCTGGGCGTCCGAATCCACGGACTTGCCTTTCTCTCAGGTCCCTTCATAGTTTTAGTTACAGGGAGACTATCGATCTGATACAAAACGAAGAAGTCCCTTCACCTCATTTGAAGCGAATCAACCAGCCGATTCAACGCAACCTTCAGAGGGATCGATGGCGCCGATCGCGACCCATAATCCCACGGGTTAGAAACCGGCCTCAACCTCGGTGCCTGCGTCCGCGAGTGCGGCGGCGAGGGTTCTGCCGCCTCGGGAGAGGAACGGCCGACCGACACCGATCCAGTCCCCAACCCTTCCCCAGCCCGGCCCAGTGTCGGCGCTGATTTGACCCGCGGGAGGGTGTTTAGTATAAAACGGCTTCAGAATCGGCACGACCTTGCATTTCAGTTCAGTTCGCACAGGAAACCACAAATGCCCCCCCAGTTACTGAACAGCTTTTTTTTGGGTCAGTGCTGCGCTTCTATGGTTGCAGACTGCGTTTTCTAAACAGTTGAAGAAAAGTGTCCGGAAATGTTGCCATGGTGATGGTTTCCCATACTTTGTTAAAAGCGAAGCGGCTTCCAGTCCAGCGACAGAATCAACTTTATTCCGCAGGTGCTGTTGGTCAGGGCGCTTCAAAAAACGACAGTTATAAAGAATTTAAAAAAGTATATAAAAATAAAGTTTGAAGTACAGATGCAGAATAAAATGTATATAAATAGATAAATGTCGACATGTATTTACAATGTAAATGACATTATAGAAATGGTTTAAAGTGTTCACTGTTCAAAGTAAATTTTATTATCAGAGTACATGTACGTCACCACATACAACCCTGAGATTAATTTTCCTGCGGGCAAACTCAGCAAATCTATAGGCTAGTATCTATAACAGGGTCAACGAAAGATCAAGTAGAACCTACTAGGCCACAAACTGTGCAAATGCAAATATAAATAGATAGCAACACAGAACGAGAGCATGAAATGATAAGGTAAAGAGTCCTTAAACTGAGATCATTGGTTGTGGGCACATCTCAATAGATGAGTGCAGTTATCCTTTTTTGGTCACAAGCTTGATGGTTGAGGGGTAGTAACCATCTATTTCCTGAGGAGCCTGAGGTCCTTTAACATCTGCCGGACGATGCTGAGGATGTTCTACGAGTCTGTGGTGGCCAGTGCTATCATGTTTGCTGTTGTGTGCTGGGGCAGCAGGCTGACGGTAGCAGACACCAACAGGATCAACAAACTCATTTGTAAGGCCAGTGATGTTGTGGGGGTGGAACTGGACTCTCTGACGGTGGTGTCTGAAAAGAGGATGCTGTCCAAGTTGCATGCCATCTTGGACAATGACTCCCATCCACTCCATAATGTACTGGTTAGGCACAGGAGTACATTCAGCCAGAGATTCATTCCACCGAGATGTAACACTGAGCGTCATAGGAAGTCATTCCTGCCTGTGGCCATCAAACTTTACAACTCCTCCCTCGGAGTGTCAGACACCCTGAGCCAATAGGTTGGTCCTGGACTAATTTCCACTTGGCGTTATTTACTTATTATTTAACTATTTATGGTTTTATATTGCTATATTTCTACACTATTCTTGGTTGGTGCGACTGTCAACCAAAACCCAATTTCCCTCGGGATCAATAAAGTATGTCCGTCTGTCTTGAACCTGGTGGTGCGAGTCCCGAGGTACCTTCGACGTGATGGCAGCGGTGAGTGAAGCCCGTGGCCTGGCCGCTGAGGATCTTTGATGATGGACGCTGCTTTTCTGTGGTAACGTTTCATGTCGATGTGCTCAGTGGTTGGGAAGGTTTTACACATGATGTACTGGGCCAAATCCACTACCTTTTGTCGGATTTTCCGCTCAAAGGCATTGGTGTTCCTATACCGGGCTGTAACACAGCCAGTCGGGTCACTTTCCACCACACATCCATAGAAGTTTGCCAAGGTTTTTGATGACATGCCAAATCTCCACAGACTCCCGAGGAAGTCGAGGTGCCGTTGTGCTTTCTTCACAATTATATTTATATGATGGGTCCAGGACAGGTCCTCTGAGACAGTGACACTCAGGAATTTAAAGTTACTGACCCTCTCCGCCTCTGATCCTCTGATGATTACTGGCTCATGGGCCTCTGGTTTCACTCTCCTGAAGTCTACAATCAGCTCCTTGGTCTTATTGACATTGGGTGAGAGGTTGTTGTAACTACACCACTCCGCCAGATTTTCAATCTCCCTCCTGTACCACCACCTTTGATACGGCCCACGACTGCGGTGTCACCGGCAAACTTGTATACGGTGTTAGAGCAGCACTTAGCCGCAGAGTCGTAGGTGGGAAGTGAGTAGAGCAGGGGGCAGCATCCCTGGGGTGCTCCCGGGCTTAGAGGGGAAGTGGGGACCAACTGGAATAGCTGATCAGATTAACTGTCTAGCTTTGGGTTTCAAAGTTCAAAGTAAATTTATTATCAAAGTACATATACGTCACCACATACAACCCTGAGATTCATTTTCTTGTGGGCATACTCAATAAATCTAAAATGGAATAATAACCATAATAGAATCAATTGAAGACCACACCAGGGTGATGAAGCGGTGTGTAAAAGACAACAAATTGTGCCAGTACAAAAAGAAAGAAAAAGTAATAATAAATAAATAAGCAATAAATATCGAGAACACGAGATGAAGAGTCCTTGAAAGTGAGTCCATAGGTTGTGGGAACATTTCAATGGTGGGGCAACAGAAGTTGAGTGAAGTTACCCCCTTTGGTTTAAGAGCCTGATAATTAAGGAGTAGTAACTGTACCTGAACCTGGTGCTGTGCGTCCTGAGGCTCCTGTACCTTCTTCATGATGGTAACAGTGAGAAGAGAGCGTGCCCTGGGTGGTGAGGTCCTTGATGATGGATGTGGCCTTCTTGTGACAATGCTTTGTGTAGATGTGCTCAGTGGTAGGGAGGACTTTATCCGTGATTTGCCAAAGTTTCAGGTGTCATGCCGAATCCTCACAAACTCCTAAGGAAGTAGAGGCCCACTGCCATGCTTTCTTCATGATTGCACTTAAGTGTTGGACCAATGTAACCATCGGTTCGGCTAGTGGCTTAATCTAGGGGAAGACAGCCCCCGGCCCGGCCAAACTTAAGAAATCTCATTTGGGTGGATGCTGCGCGATGTGTCCCCTGTTACAAATCAGTACCACAAAATAACAAACTGCACACAATATGCGATTAAACGATTGAGCTTTATCATTCTTAATTTGACTAGATGGTTAATAAAGAAAGAAAGAAAGGCCCATTCTCACGGCACAGTTTCATGCGCAAACATTGGAGCTCACAGTTTGTCTGTTTGTGCTCGTCGACCACCTCCGAGCATGGCCGACCCTCAGCCCACTCCATCTGGCGGTCTAGCAACCCTCTCCATTCACGTCCTCTCTCTCCATTGCTCCCCGGCAAAAGACCACAAAATCCCTGCTCCCAGGCACTCAAGAAAGAACAACATCCCACTCATTGCCTAACACGCTGCCCCACTCTCTCTAATCATAACCCAAACGTTGCTGCTACAGAGAAACCATTACCTTAGCAGTGAGACGTTACAGAGAGGCTGTTACACTAGCAGTGAAACCTTACAGCGTGTTACAGCAAGAATTTAAAGTTGCTGTCCTTCTCCACCTCTGATCCCTCAATGAGGACTGGCTCATGGTCCTCTTGTTTTCCCTCCTCCTGAAGTCAATAATCAGTTCTGCGGTCTTGCTGACATTGGATAAGAGGTGGTTGTCATCGCACCACTCGGCAGGTTTACGATCTGATTTGTCAGCCCCTTTGGTTCGGCCCACAGCAGCGGTCTCACCAGCAAACCCGAATGTGTCATCGGAGCTGTGCTAAGCCGCACAGTTGAGAGTGTAAAGTGAGTAGAGCGGGCGGGGGGGATAAGCTCACAGCCCCGTGGTGCACCTGCGCCGATGGAAGCCGTGGTGGAGATGTTGTTGCCGATCCCAACTGACTGAGGTCTGCAAGTGAAGAAACCGAGGATTCAATTGCACAAGGAGGTGTTGAGGCCAAGACCTTGAAGCCTATTGGTTAGTTTGGAGGGGATGATGGTACTGAATGCTGAGACATAGTCGACAAAGAGCATCCTGATGAATGTATCCTTGCTGTCCATTCGTATTATAATTTGTACTTCCCAACGTGTGATATTCCCTTCACTTCCTGAATCTCAGCTGCAAACATTTCCCAAACTTCAAAGGATTGTCACTATTATAATTTTCTATAAACATGTGACAATGACACATCAATGTCCATATTTATCCACCTTTAATATTTTCTTCCTCACAAACAGTCCCTGCTGTTTTATTGATGCAAGTCTGGGTCACTCTCAATTCAGCTGGCAATGCCTCTCCGAGCTCATCTCTTTCACAGGGGTATTCGCGTTGTTTTCTCTGCAGTGCGTGCTCTTCTCTCGGAAATCAAGTTTGTAAACAAGTTTTCTTTTGCCCAAAGATTTGTAATCTCACATTTTAGTTATAGAAAATCATATTCATCAGTAGCATGACTTCACAAAATAATAATATACGTAAAATGAAGCAATTATAGAAGTAAGAAAGAGTGTTGTTCTCCTGTTGAGGATTCTGTTTAGACCAGGGGTTCCCAACCTTTTTTATGCCAATGGACCCCTACCATTAACCGAGGGCTCCGTAGACCCCAGGTTCGGAGCCCCTAGTTTATACTTTTAATTCTTGGCTCCCAGAAGTGGATGTCAGAATACAGAGGTTGGTCATCGCTCTCCCATGGAAGTCGTTTCACACCGCAGGTGTCTTCCTCTTCACACTTCTAACCGGGTTTCGTCAAGCCAATCCTTCAACGCGTGGCCGCACGATGGACCATGGCAAAGCTGTCCCAGCTTTGAAAAGTTTGGGAAGTTGGCGTGATTCGGGATTAAACGTGGCCCAAGAGGGCCAAAGGCGGGCCTGTCTGCTCGGGAGCTGGGGCTGGATCAATCTTCGTCTGGCATCTCGTCCACAGCCGTTCCAACGTGGGTGGGCCTGAGTTGGCATGGCCTGATGGAGAACCTAAAGCAGACGAGACTCCACACATCATCAATGTGTTGATCCATGGAGGTATATGGACATAAATGTATATGTATCTATACATACTCATTGGTATGCTATGGTTTAGCATTCTGATATCATCTGCAAAAGGTTTTCCCATCTTAGTGATTTTGGACTTTGAGTATAATTGTCCGGTATTCCCCCTTTACTTATAAGATTGAGCCTAACTGAGAAGAATTGACAGACGTTCTGTTCTCTAGGGGTACAGTTCATTTTATGTGAACATCACCACATGCATGTAAACAGTTTTTATATCATTTCCTGCATAAGTTAATTTGGATTCAACTTGAAGCACACAGCATCCATCATCCTCCTTGGAACAGCTGTATCTCTGAGTCGTAGGTGTTTGTTAATAATGGGAAATGTTTAGTAGATATATTTTTAAAGAAGTATTATGTTTATCATTTATTGTTATGAAGTTATCATTGTGTCTCAAATTTACTCTTGTTCTCATGGTACTGTTATGGAGTGCTGAGAGTGACTGTTATCTTGGACACTGACTGTGAGAATAATCTCCAGGATTAGTAGAGTCAAGTGCACGACAATTCTGTATTGAATTTAATATGTTCTTTACTCGACTTTCTGCAGTTTCACAAGTATGATCTCATTAAGAACTCTGAAGAAAGCTTGCATCTGGGGTGATTGTTGAGTGTGTTTAATTCACTGCGTAGCTTTGCCCATACTGTACCTACTGCGAGGGCAGTGGAGTGAAAAATAAACTAACCATCAAAAGCATTGCCCGCGAGCTGGTGATCTGTCTGAATGCAGGAAACAACAATGTCAGCTTCTGACCCGAGCAACATCGATTGCCAAGACCTGGAAGTTAAGTCAGAATGTGGCACATCTATCATATCTTCGCTACGATTAGCTTGGCTCCAACAGGAACCCACCCACAGCTGAAGTGGCAAAACTGAGAGTGGCTTATACACTATAGACAGGGAGACACAACTATAGACAGGGAGAGAGCACTATAGACAGGGAGACACAACTATAGACAGGGAAAGACAACTACAGACAGGGAGAGAGCACTACAGACAGGGAAAGACAACTACAGACAGGGAGAGAGCACTACAGACAGGGAGAGACAACTATAGACAGGGAGACTGCTTGCAAAGACAGGGAGAGAGCACTACAGACAGGGAAAGACAACTACAGACAGGGAGAGAGCACTACAGACAGGGAAAGACAACTACAGACAGGGAGAGAGCACTATGGACAGGGAGAGAGTTTGTATAAACAGGGAGAGACAACTATAGACAGGGAGAGAAAACTATAGACAGGGAGAGAGCACTATGGACAGGGAGAGAGTTTGTATAAACAGGGAGAGACAACTATATACAGGGAGAGAGCTTGCAGAGACAGGGAGAGAGCACCACAGGCATGGTGTGGTGAACTAGATATACCTGTCTGACTGCTCCTGTGGCTCGTCCCACAGACCCCTGTATAAAGGCGACTGTGGGCTGCTGCTCTCCCTCATTTTCCCCAGGATGTAGTGTTGTTTATTCTTCCAGTCAATAAAAGCCGATATCTCGCTTCCTAAGTCTCAGCGTGAGTTATTGATGGTGCATCACATGGGGTGATCACATGTAGAGGCTACAGTAAGTGTGCACAAGGAGGAGCCTGAAGCTGAAACTGCCTCATCAGAGGCTAACCTGTACGAAGCAGCAGCTGACTTAAATAGTGGTGAGTCTATAAACAGAATCAAGCAGGCTTTGGCACAACAGCCAATGCATCTTACTAAAGAATACGATGAAATACATTTTGGCTGTAAAACTGACCATGCTCAGCTCTACAGACAGAAGCTCCAGAGAGATGTGTCGGGCTAGCTGAGAATCAATCAGTCAGGCACAGAGGTTTGCAGGAAAGGCAAATCCTGCTCTAAAATATGTCTAGCCAACATCTGCCTGAAAGAAAACCCTGAGCAAAAAATAAAGGCATACATCCATAAGATATAGGAGCAGAATTAGGCCATTTTCCCCAGTGAGTCTGCTGTGCCGGTTAATCATTTCTGATCCAGTTTCCCTCTCAGCCCCAGTCTCCTGCCTTCTCCCCGTATCCCTTCATACCCTGACCAGACAAGAATCTATCAACCTCTGCCTTAAATATACATAAAAGCTTTGTCTCCACAGCTGCCTGTGGCAATGAATTCCACAGATTCACCAGTCTCTGGCTAAAGAAATTCCTCCTCATCTCCGTTCTAAAAAAACACCCCTCAATACTGAGGCTGTCACCTCTGGTCTTAGACCCCTTCAAGGGCCTTGGCCTGAAACGTTGACTGTACTTTTTTCCATGGGTGCTGCCTGGTCTGCTGATTTCCTCCAGTATCTTGTGTGTGTTAATAGGAAACTTCCTCTCCACATCTACTCTATCAAAGCCTTTCACCATTCGACAGGTTTCAATCAGGTCACCCTTCATTCTTCTGAATTCCAGTGGATACAGGCCCAGAGCCATCAGACGCTCTTCATATGACAAGCTATTCAATCCTGGAATCATTTTCATGAATCTCCTTTGAGCCAACTCCAGTTTCCGAACATCCTTTCTAAGAAAAGGGGCCCAAACCTGCTCACGATACTCCAGGTGAGGCCCCATCAGTGCTTTCAAAGTTTCAACATTACACCCTCGTCCTCTCAAAATGAATGCTAATGTTGCATTTGCCTTGCTCGGCACAGTCAACCTGCAAAATAACCTTCAGCAAAGCCTGCACAAGGACTCCCAAGCCCCTTTGCTTCAGATTTTGTATCTTCTCTCCATTTGGAAAACAGTCAACCCTTCCATTTCTGCCAAAGTGCAAGAGCATACAATTCCCAACACTGTATTTTTACCCATTCTCCTAATCTAAGTCCTCGTGTAGCCTCTCCACTTCCTCAAAGCAACCTGCCCCTTCTCCTATCTTCATATTGTCTGCAGCCTTTTCAACAAAGCCATCAATGCCATCATCCAAATCACTGACTGATAACACAAAAAGAATTGGACCCGACAGGGACCCCTGTGGAACACCACTAGTCACCGGCAGCCAGCAAAACAAGGCTCCCTTTATCGGCCTGCTTCCAATCAGCTACTGCTTTATCCATGCTAGAATCTTTCCTGTTATACCATGGGCTTGTAGCTTGTTAAGCAGCCTCACGTGTGGCACCTTGTGGCCTTCTGAAAATCCAAGTACACAACATCAAACTTTGTCTATGCTGCTTGTTATTTCTTCAGAGAATTCCAACAGATTTGTCAGGCAGGATTTTCCCTCGAGGAAACAATGCTGACTACGGCCTCTTTTTTATCGTGCCTCCAAGTACCCTGAGAGTCCATCCTTAACGACCGACTCCAACAGCTTCCCAACCACAGAGGTCAGACTAACTGGCCGATAGTTTCCTTTCTTCTGCCTCCCTCCCTTCCTGAAGAGGGAGTGACGTCAGTAAATTTCCAGTCTTCCAGAATCTAGCGTTCCTTGAAAGATCATTACTAGTGCCTCCATGATTTCTTCAGGTATCTCTTTCAGAACTCCAGGGCGTGCGCCATCTGCTCCAGGTGACTTGTCTACCTTCAGACCTTTCAGCTCCCCGAGCACCTTCTGTCTAGCTAGGGTAACTTCACACATGATATTAGATGATCAGAGCGATATGTCATTTATGGAGGCAGTTTTATTTACAGTCTTGTATCCCCTCCCAGTCTCAACTACCACGGTCCTATCATTGATAACCTGGGTAAGGAGACAAAGAGGGAAACCGGGTCTGGTATTATTTCCATGTGGGATTTCTTTTCCTGGGCCCAGTCTCCTTCTTGTGGTCTCCATTTGCCTTTTGCTTTTTTTGAATTCCCATAACCTCCCTCAATTCTTTGAGGAGAGTTGTACTGGGTGTAGGCGATGGTTGGCTTGAGTTAGCAATCGGGATCTATTTAGGTGGACATTGGACATTAAGAAATAAGGTGTAAGACTCTTGTCTTCTCCTACGCTCACAATTGGCAGTTTGTTTACCCACAGTTGCAGTTCAGCCTCCAGAGCAGACCAGCTTTGCCAGGACTCAATCTATCAATTCCTTCACTCCACCACGCCGCTAGATTGCACCTGGAATGAAGTGCTGTACTCCACTGGTATGCCTGTCTGTTCACACACGGTTTGAAAGCCTTTCCCAACGAAGGAAGAACCTCAGTCTACGTATATGCAGGCGGGGTTGCCGGTACGTGGGAATACGGAGTTTCGGAGTGCTGTGATGGTTGCAATCTCACTACAAAAAGTCAGGGAGACCAACCATGTATATTCCACACAAAGATCATTTATCACAACAATATAGTTACTAGGTTTCCAATAAGGGGGCTATATAGGCCTAAATACTCAATTTCCACACCTGCATTGGAGCAGTTGGTTTTGCGTCTTATAGGAGGTTGATTTGTGACTATTATAGGCCAGACGTTCTTTACCATTTGCGATTGAGTTGCTCACAGTCACTCAACATGCAAATCCACCGGTATAACACGGCTAGTTTCAGGAGCGGCTTGTCTGTCACCCTGATTATCTGAATCCTTCTCGAATCCTGCCGAAGGGTCTCTGCCTGACTATCTGAATCCTTGGTGGGTTTCTCCAGTTGCTGCCTCCCATTCGTGGGCGGGAGACATTTGCTTTTGTCTCTTTTGGGGGGGCAAATCCAGACCTTACCTTCTCCACCAGCTTCGTATTTGTACCGTGTCGGAAATCCTTGGCAGCTGGGGTCAGTAATATCCAGGAGAAATCTCAAAACATCATCCTGGTTATTTTTTATTTGTTGCTTAGTTACTACCAAAACTCCGGCCTTCCTTACTAGAGTGAAGTCCATCCCGACATCCTGTTTGACTCATTCGTTGCGTGTTTATCAGTTAGTTTACCACCATGGCTGTGAAAAGGCCTGCAGTATGTCCCAGGATGTGTAACTCCTGTACTAATGGCCAGCAATAATAATTAATAAATATTCCTCTACATGGACAAGTGTGGGAGCAGTTTATCCAGCAGTTCTCCATCCAATAATTGACCAGATGGGAAGGTATCTTTCTACTACATTCCTAACTTAATTATAGTCAGTACATATCAAGACTGGTCCTGCTGTATTTAGCTGTTCTAGACATAATTTGAGGGCTTTAGCCTCTGCGAGTTGACTGTATGATTCCCTGAAGCCTGTGCTTGCAACTCGTGTGGTTCAACTTCAGTCTCCAATTTTAAAAAAAGTTCCTTTTATAATGAAGAGCAAGGATTATAATTGAGTGGGTCCATCTTTCTGGATTCCCATTACTGATCCATCGCAGCACCACATTGGAGAATGGTGCTGTCAGGGACATTGTGCTACATTGTGCTACTAATGCCTTTCCCTTGGACAACATTGGTGGCGTGGAGAGGGGAGACTTGCAGCTTGGGCAACTGCCAGTCTTCCATTAAAAAAAACCTTGCCCCGGCTTGCGCCCCGGAAACTTTCCAAGGCGCAAATCCATGGTCTATCGAGACTAACGGAGGCCTACACTACAGCTGGTACATTAGGCGTTGTCGAAGGTGGTTCTGAATCTTCCATGACAGGTAAGGATTGTAAGTCCTGGCTCTCAGGAACATATTCCCACTGTAAGGTGTTGCCTTGTGAAAGTATTTGCCATTCCCCACACCCTGTCACGGCCGCTTTTCATCCATTTGTTGATAATTTGTTATCATTTTTCAAAGGCACAAACTCTGTATAATAATTGGTTTGTCTCTTTGCAGTGGTCTTTCTGCAGTAAGTGTCTGGAGTACCAGAGTAAGAATTGTTCTAAAGCATTGTTCTTTTGAGATGAAATTTTGGGATTCATAGTGCAAGGGGTCTTGTGTTTCTTCTCCCTCAGGTTACAGAGGGTTTTTGGAGAAGTATTGATTTGCAGAACAAGAGTTTTTGTTGAAAAGCTCCTGCCTAGAGGCCTGTTCCTTGCCTAAATTGTGTAAACATCAATTCCTCTAGTGTCTCTGGGGTTAAGACAAAAGGCTTTTCATTTCTCTGGTTTACACCTGTTGTGTATAATGCTTTTAGCAATTGAGTGTGAAAGCTCTAGCATAATTCAATAGGCCAAGGGCTGATTGTGAGGCTTTTAGGGTCTTTGGATATCCTAGTCGAGTGACTTTTTGTGTCGAAGGTTTAAACCACGTCCCCGGCTGGTGATTGTTCTGCCTAGGAAATTGACTTTTGTGCGATAGGGTTGATTTCTTTGTTTAACGTTAAACACCTAGCCTCCGTCTGTCAACCTTTAAATGACAGTCTCAATCAGTGTTAATGCTCGCCCAGAGTGTTGGCTGGGCAACCTCGGCCCAAATGTCCGGTCTTCCCCCTGGAGTCTGAAAGATCCCTGCAAGAAATATTTGTGGGTCAGTCACTGATATAGTGAGTCATCGGGTGTTATTGAAGGCCAACACTTTCCAGAAGTGGGTGTGAACAGAAGCTGTTGGCCAGATACATGCATGTTTTGTACTTTTTTACGAGTTCATCCTCCCAGCATTTGTACTCATGTCTGTGGCTGGGTCGGATTGGGCTCTGTGTTTATTCAGGACGATGCAGTCGATGAGCAGCCGCCATCGGCCATCAGGCTGAACGTAGGCGAGTTACATCGAGAAGATCCTTTTATCGGAACATCTTGCTTCTAGAAGGAATCCTGAGTAGTTTCCTGTAGGAGATGCTTTCCTCTATATTGGGAATACTCCACTGTTTCTGGCGTGGGGAAACATAGAAACATAGAAAATAGGTGCAGGAGTAGGCCATTCGGCCCTTCAAGCCTGCACTGCCATTCAGTATGATCATGGCTGATCATCCAACTCAGAACCCTGTACCTGCTTTCTCTCCATACCCCCTGATCCCTTTAGCCACAAGGGCCATATCTAAGGATTACATCCCAATTTAGTCGGTCCAATATTGACCGTCACACAGTGGTTGAGATGCTGGTGCCGTAGGTCATAGATATTGAACAAAATATATTTCAATTTCGCTTTGATCGTTTTATCGTGTTGAGAGTCCAGCTGTTTCTGAGTATGTATGTCTCGTTCATCCGATACAGTGCATTGGTTGTTGGTTTGACTGCAGCACGAATCCAGCAGGAAGTATCCATTGTTCCTGCTTGAAGCGCTGGTTTAATACAATCTACAACAGGCTGGTGTAAAGACTACAATACGGCTACATGTATATCTGCACGGGAACTTTATGAGTTGGGCACTCTCCTTCGACTCCAGGTTAATTTTCCTACTTTACCGCCTTAAATAATATCAGAATTTATCATTGAAATGTCTACACCTGTATCAAAATACCAGGGTCGTTCCCTGGAGTTTGGTCTGTCTAACCTGCACTCTACTCTAAATTCCATTCCTTCATCATCCCAGTCTCTGACTTAAAGAGTGAAATATTAACCATATAACAATTACAGCACGGAAACAGGCCATCTCAGCCCTTCTAGTCTGTGCCAAACGCTTACTCTCACCTAGTCCCACCGACCTGCACTCAGCCCATAACCCTCCATTCCTTTCCTGTCCATATACCTATCCAATTTTACTTTAAATGACAATACCGAACATGCCTCTACCACTTCTACTGGAAGCTCGTTCCACACAGCTACCACTCTCTGAGTAAAGAAATTCCCCCTTTCGTTGCCCTTAAACTTTTGCCCCCTAACTCCCAACTCATGTCCTCTTGTTTGAATCTCCCCTACTCTCAATGGAAAAAGCCTATCCATGTCAACTCTATCTATCCCCCCTCATAATTTTAAATGTCTCTATCAAGTCCCCCCTCAACTTTCTATGCTCCAAAGAATAAAGACCTAACTTGTTCAACCTTTCCCTGTAACTTAGGTGCTGAAACCCAGGTAACATTCTAGTAAATCTTCTCTGCACTCTCTCTATTGTTACGTACCCCGTAACTGGGTCACTTACCAGCAAAGATAGAGAGGTCCGTTGAAGTCTGATGGTACTATTTTTAACAGTATTTATTGATAGAAATACACAAAAATAATATCAATGCAAACACACATATAATATACATCGTCAATACTAAATCTAAAAGCGCGGGTATAATAATAATCAATAAGAAATAAGCTGTATCGTTGTCAAGGGGATAATGAATTGTCCGATGGAAATATATAGTTCGTTCAGTTCATACAGGCTGCCGCCGTTGGGGACCCTGTGTGGCAATTGTTGGAGAGAGAGAGAGAGAAAGACGGGTTAAAACTTGCCCATTCTGTTTATGATGTCAATCCTTCGAGAGTCGTTGAGAGTTGAGTTCCCCGTTGTTAGCTAAAAACCGTTTTTCCGTGGCAAAGGTCACCGATTCCGGGCAAATGGAAGCGGACGCACGTGGCCTTCCACCGGCTTTCGCTATTACGGGATCGCTAGCGTTTCTTCTGGTGCGTCTGAGGGGCTGTTCCCACAGACCCTCTTTTTATCCTGACTCACAGGGTCTCAGGTGTCAATCAGGGTGGGATGATGCAATCCCTCCACCAACCTCCCTCTCAGTTCATTGCCTGGGGCTTTGATTGCATCGTCCAGGATGCAATACACAAGTCCGTCTCCAAGAGAAAATAGCCGGCATCGATGGTTCCGCCTTTCGGAGGCCAGGACACATTCCAACGCCTTGTGGATTCGGCATGTCTTTCTCTCACCGCAGTTCCCTCCACCACCACCCTCCTCCATGTGGCGGAACTGGGCCTCACCTTCCACAGTTTCTCTTTTGGGTCCTCCCACTTTTTCCAAACTCACGGTTTAGCCATTGGCAACCCCCTGGGCCCGGGTTATGCCTGCCTTTTCGCTGGCTACGTGGAACAGTCCATGTAAGAGCCTTCCCTGGTAACGTTCCCCTAGTCATTCTGCGCTATATTGACAACTGTATCTGTGGCTGCTTCATGTGCCCGTGCTGAGCTCGTCCATTTCATCAACTTTGCCTCCAATTTCCACCCTGACCTTAAATTCACTTCTTCCATTTCTGACACCTCCCTCCTCTTCCTCAATCTCTCTGTCTCCATCTCTGGAGACAAACTACCAAAACGTTTTGTTAACTGAGTGATTATCTTGCCTATACCTCTGTCCACCTTGTCTTCTGTAAAAATGCCATTCTCTTTTCTCAGTTCTCAGTTCCACCTGCTCCTAGGGTGCAGGTTTACTTTCCAGACATGGGAGAAGTCCTCCTTCTTAGAAGAACAGGTTTCCTTTGAAAAAATTACGTATAATCTAAGAAATGAATATGATATATTTTTGAAAATTTGGCTCCCATACTTACAAAAGATAGGATTAAATACACAGGTCCTTTGAAGATAAAATCATAGTAATTGGGGAAAGTAAAAATAAATATTAAAATTATTTTGACTCCATGGAGCATGTGGGGGTCCTCCGATATCCAGGCAATCTTTTTCTTCTTTCTTTCTTTTTTTTCCCTTTCTTTAGATAAGGGTTAAGGGGAGGGGGAGGGTCAACATTATTTTTCTTACTATTTTATTATCACATTTATTCTTTGTAATTTCTAAAATTTAATAAATAAATAAAATAAAGAAAATAAAAAAGAAGAACAGGTTTCCCTTCCTCCGCCATTGATGCCACCCTCATTCGCATCTCCACCACTCCCTGAATAGCTGCATTACCCCATCGTCCCACAGCCTGAACAGCGATGGAGTTCCTCTTGCCCTCACCTGTACGCCATGAGCCTCCACATCCAACACACCGTCCTCTGCAACTTGCACCATCTTCAACGAGTTCCTCCTACCAAACTCATCTTTACTACCCCTCCCCCTCATGCTCTCCTTTCCGCAGGAATCACTCCCTCCGTCATTCCCTTCTCCACTTGCCCCTCCCTGCTGATCTCCCTCCTGACCCAAGTGGTGCCACAACGAGACCAAAGAGTTGATTACGGACAACAGGAAGAGGGAACTGGAGGTCCAAGAACCAGTCCTCCGGATATGTTGAGAGCGAAACGATCACAAGGGTGAAAACTGGCCCTCCGGAAGATTGGAATAGCAATCTACACATGGAGCCAAAAGGGATGGAGGAGATGTTATGCAGGAGACAGACAGAGTCTATAGAACTGAAGCAAACCAACAGCGAGATCATGGGCCCTTACAGATTACAGAGGAGGAGGTGTTTGCTGTTGAGGCACATTAGAGTGGATAAATCCCCAGGACCTGACATGGTGGTCCCTCAGATCCCATTGAAGGCAAGTGCAGAAATTGCAGGGGTCCCAACAACGATATTCAAATCATCCTTAGTGACAGGTGGGATACCAGAGCATTGGAGGATAGCTAATGTTGTTCTGCTGTCTAAAAGTAAACCAGTAAATTATAGGCTGGTGAGACTGACATTAGTGAGACTTGGCTGGCACCAGGGCAGAAATGGATTCTCAATATTCCTGGATTTCAGTGCATTAAAAGGGACAGAGAGGGGGGGAAAGGGGAGGAGGGGTGTCATTACTGGTCAGGGATACTATTACAGCTACAGAAAGGGTGGGTAATGTAGCAGGATCCTCTTTTGAGTCAGTATGGCTAGAAGTCAGGAACAGGAAGGGAGCAGTTACTCTACTGGGGGTATTCTATAGGCCGCCTGGTAGCAGCAGAGATACCAAGGAACAGATTGGGAGGCAGATTTTGGAAAGGTGCAAAAATAACAGGGTTGTTATCATGGGTGACTTTAACTTCCCTAATATTGATTGGCACTTGATTAGTTCCAAGGGTTTAGATGGGGCAGAGTTTGTTAAGTGTGTCCAGGATGGATTTCTGTCACAGTATGTTGACAGGCCGACTAGGGGGGATGCCATACTGGATCTGGTATTAGGTAACGAACCAGGTCAGGTCACAGATCTCTCAGTAGGTGAGCATCTGGGGGACAGTGACCACTAATCCCTGGCATTATCATTATCATTTATCATTATCATGGAAAAGGATAGAATCAGAGAGGACAGGAAAATTTTTAGTTGGGGAAGGGCAAATTACGAGGCTATAAGGCTAGATCTCGCGAGTGTGAATTGGGATGATGTTTTTGCAGGGAAATGTACTATGGACATGTGGTCAATGTTTAAGGATCTCTTGCAGGACGTTAGGGATAAATTTGTCCCAGTGAGGAAGATAAAGAATGGTAGGGTGAAGGAACCATGGGTGACAAGAGAGCTGGAGAATCTAGTCAGGTGGAAGAAGGCAGCATACATGAGGTTTAGGAAGCAAGGATCAGATGAGTCTATTGAGGAATATAGGGTAGCAAGAAAGGAGCTTAAGAAGGGGCTGAGGAGAGCAAGAAGGGGGCATGAGAAGGCGGTGAAAAGGAAAACCCCAAGGCATTCTTCAATTATGTGAAGAACAAAAGGTTGACGGGAATGAAGGTTGACGGGAATGAAGGTTGACTGGAGGCTGTGGAAGTGAGTGAGGTCCTCTATGAATACTTCTCTTCGGTATTCACCACTGAGAGGGAATTTGATGACGGTGAGGACAATATGAGTGAGGTTGATGTTCTGGAGCATGTTGATATTAAGGGAGAGGAGGTGCTGGAGTTGTTAAAATACATTAGGACGGATAAGTCCCTGGGGCCTGACGGAATATTCCCCAGGCTGCTCCACAAGGCGAGGGAAAAGATTGCTGAACGTCTGGCTAGGATCTTTATGTCCTCGTTGTCCACAGGAATGGTACCGGAGGACTGGAGGGAGGTGAATGTTGTCCCCTTGTTCAAAAAAGGTGGTAGGGGTAGTCTGGGTAATTATAGACCAGTGAGCCTTACATCTGTGGTGGGAAAGCTGTTGGAAAAGGTTCTTAGAGATAGAATCTATGGGCATTTAGAGAATCATGGTCTGATCAGGGACAGTCAGCATGGCTTTGTGAAGGGCAGATCATGTCTAACAAGCCTGATAGAGTTCTTTGAGGAAGTGACCAGGCATATAGATGAGGGTAGTGCAGTGGATGTGATCTACATGGATTTTAGTAAGGCATTTGACAAGGTTCCACATGGTAGGCTTATTCAGAAAGTCAGAAGGCATGGGATCCAGGGAGGTTTGGCTAGGTAGATTCAGAATTGGCTTGCCTGCAGAAAGCAGAGGGTTATGGTGGAGGGAATACATTCGGATTGGAGGGTTGTGACTAGTGGTGTCCCACAAGGATCTGTTCTGGGACCTCTACTTTTCGTGATTTTTATTAACGACCTGGATGTCGGGGTAGAAGGGTGGGTTGGCAAGTTTGCAGATGACACAAAGGTTGGTGGTGTTGTGGATAGTGTAGAGGATTGTTTAAGATTGCAGAGAGACATTGATAGGACGCAGAAGTGGGCTGAGAAGTGGCAGATGGAGTTCAACCCAGAGAAGTGTGAGGTGGTACACTTTGGAAGGACAAACTCCAAGGCAGAGTACAAAGTAAATGGCAGGATACTTGGTAGTGTGGAGGAGCAGAGGGATCTGGGGGTACATGTCCACAGATCCCAGAAAGTTGCCTCACAGATAGATAGGGTAGTTAAGAAAGCTTATGGAGTGTTAGCTTTCATAAATCGAGGGATAAGAGTTTAAGAGTCGCGGGGTAATGATGCAGCTCTATAAAACTCTGGTTAGGCCACACTTGGAGTACTGTGTCCAGTTCTGGTCGCCTCAGTATTGGAAGGATGTGGAAGCATTGGAAAGGGTACAGAGGAGATTTACCAGGATGCTGCCTGGTCTAGAGAGTATGGATTATGATCAGAGATTAAGGGAGCTAGGACTTTACTTTCTGGAGAGAAGGAGGATGAAAGGAGACATGATAGAGGTGTACAAGATATTAAGAGGAATAGACAGAGTGGACAGCCAGCGCCTCTTCCCCAGGGCACCACTGCTCAGTACAAGAGGACATGGCTTTAAGGCAAGGGGTGGAAAGTTCAAGGGGGATATTAGAGGAAGGTTTTTCACTCAGAGAGTGGTTGGTGCGTGGAATGCACTGCCTGAGTCAGATACACTAGTGAAATTTAAGAGACTACTAGACAGGTATATGGAGGAATTTAAGGTGGAGGGTTATATGGGAGGCAGGGTTTAAGTGTCGGCACGGCATTGTGGGCCGAAGGGCCTGTACTGTGATGTATTGTTCTGTTAGTGAGGGTTATTGGAAGGTATTCTAAGGGACTGGCTATACGAGTATTTGGACAGACAGGGACTGATTAGGGATCGTCAGAATAACTTTATGGATGGTAGGTCATGTCTAATCAGTTGTGTAGAGTTTTTCGAAGAACTTGCCAAGAAAGTGAATGAAGGCAGGGCAGTGGATGTTGTCCGCATGGACTTTAGCAAGGCCTTTGACAAGGTCCCACATGGGAGGTTGGTCAGGAAGGTTCAGTCGATCGGCATTCAAGGTGAGGTAGTATTGGAGTATAAAAGTTGCATTGTTTGCTGTGTAACCAAAACTATGTAGTCAGCTTTGAGTTTGCTATTTGCTATGCATGTATCCAATTTAGTAGGAGAATGAAATCTTAAGAATGTAGAAGACAATGGTGTGTTAATGAGAGGCTAGCCAAGAGATGTAGATTATAATGGGGTGTTAATGAGAGGTAGCTAAGAGATGTAGATTAGAACATGATTAAGTCAATGGGTAGAAACAACAGTGGCGGATGTACTTGTGATACGCAACTGTAGACCGATTGGATATGCTAATACAACTAAACCAGGAGATTGCTATAAACAATGCAATGTACAAGGATCGGTGGGCAATCAGCGACTAGCTCACTGACTGTCTCAGCTTTGATTTGCAAATTAAAGTTTAACCCTTCTTGAAGAATCTTCTGCGTCTCTTGGTCATTTGTGGGGCACGAGAAACCACGCCAAAATTGGCGACCGCGGCAGGACCGGAAAGAGACCCGCGGAAAGGAAACGGCAGATTGGGGACGCTTCCCAGTCCTCTAGGGACCCCCACAAGGCTAAAAGAATTAAGGGTGCACCCAAACAAAGGTAAGCGTTTTTTTTGCGACAATTTGGACTAAGAATTCTGTTGGTTTTGGGGAGGTCTTGGAGTCTCAGAAGTGTGGAACCACTGCCAAAGGGTCTCTCCGGTCCAAAGAATCTGGCAGAATTGGGGGTTAACAGGAGGCTCAGAGGATTGATCAAGAACACTGCAGTGAGGGTAAGTACAAATAAGTTAATAAGACGTTAAGTGAAGAAAAATTCCATGCGGTGTTGAAAAATCCCTGTGGATACCGCTTCGTATGGAACGAAGGTCTGAACGGGCAGGGAAAGGGAAAATAGAGAAAATCCCTGTGGATACCGCTTCGTATGGAACGAAGGTCTGAACGGGCAGGGAAAGGGAAAATAGAGAAAATCCCTGTGGATACCGCTTCGTATGAAATGAAGGTCTGAATGGGCAGGGAAAGGAAAAATAGAGAAAATCCTCGTGGATACCGCCTTAAGAGATAAGGGTCTGAATAGACGAGGTGCATAGAGAAAATCCCTGTGGATACCGCTTCATATGAAACGAAGGTCTGAACGGGCAGGGAAAAGGAAAATAGAGAAAATCCTCGTGGATACCGCTTTAAGAGATAAGGGTCCGAATAGACGTGCAAAGAGAAAGTTCTGTGGGTACCGCTCTGAATAGAGGTCTGTACGGGCAGAACAGAATAGGAAACAAGGACAGTCCAATATATAGTTTAAAGCGCTGGTAGGTAGACGATAGACTAGGCATAGAATTAGAGTAAATAATATTATCCAGTAAACGCACTGTGAATCTCTGAAATACTTTAAAAAGAGAGAACAACATGACAGGTAAAGGAACGGCAGTAGAGATTCTGAGCAAAAAAATCCCGGTAAATAAATATGAGATCACAAAAACTTCAGAAAAATGGGAAAAGAGAACCAATAACCTGGTCACAAAATGGCTAAGAGAAGGAACGTTTGATGTAAGCTTGTGCGAAGAAATGGAGGGACTAATTAAAAATTACAAACCAAAAGATAAATCTAAGAAAAGAGGGCATGGTAGAGAGAATTAATGGAACCCTGAAAGCCAAACTGAACAAAATCTGTGCAGACACTAAACTTAATTGGGTCGATGCTTTACCGTTAGCATTGATGAGTTACCGCATGCAAACTAATCGAATGACATGCCTGACACCGCATGAGATGCTCACTGGGAGGCCCATGCCAGTGCCCCAGTGGAGAGGGCCGTATAAAGGACCTAGCTTGGAACAATTGGAAATAGAATTGAAACAATACATGCAGCAGCTAACTATGATACATAGGTCTATTTATGCACAGGAAAAACAGAAAGATAGATAGATAGATAGATACTTTATTCATCCCCATGGGGAAATTCAACTTTTTTTTCCAATGTCCCATACACTTGTTGTAGCAAAACTAATTACGTACAATACTTAACTCAGTAAAAAATATGATATGCATCTAAATCACCGTCTCAAAAAGCATTAATAATAGCTTTTAAAAAGTTCTTAAGTCCTGGCGGTTGAATTGTAAAGCCTAATGGCATTGGGGAGTATTGACCTCTTCATCCTGTCTGAGGAGCATTGCATCGATAGTAACCTGTCGCTGAAACTGCTTCTCTGTCTCTGGATGGTGCTATGTAGAGGATGTTCAGAGTTTTCCATAATTGACCGTAGCCTACTCGATCAAACCAGGAGACCAGGTTTACCTGCGAGTTTTTCGGAGAAAGTGAAGCCGAGAAGGGAAGGACTCTTTACAGCATATATGTCAAACTCAAGGCCCACGGGCCAAATCCGGCCCGCGGTGGAATTATCTTTGGCCCGCGAGATAATATCTAATTACTATTAAAGCTGGCCCCAGTAATCGAAGCGCCTATGGCGTATGATATGGCTAATGCTGAGTTTATTCAGGTACCAGGTTTTCAGGGTTTTTAGTGTTTATTCGGCAGTCTTCTTCATAAGAAACGGAATTTGTAAAGTGAAACACTTTGTAGTTATAGCAGAGACTGAGACACATGAGAGCAGGCTGAAAAAACGGAGGCAACGAAAGCTGCGTTCGCACGCGTCCGACTGATCCGGCCCGCATGAAGCTGCATTTTGCTCAATCCGGCCCGTGACCTAAAATGAGTTTGACACCCCTGCTTTACGGTGACCAAGGCATCACCCACCGCAGTTCAGGTAGAAGGACGCTCCACCTGGTACCACCTGAACCACTGCACGAGGGCAGTCCCGCAAGGGCAATCAGGTGAGGTGTCCGAGGTAAGTGATGTGGAAGAGCAGTTAGCAGGAGACAGACGGGGGAACAAGAAGCTGACACTGCACCGCAGGAGTTTGATCAATTAGTAAGGGAAATTTTTGATTCTGAGGACAGGCCTCAAGACCCTCAGGATGTGGTGGTGGATAGTAGGGCTTCTTCAGATAATGGGGATGAGCTGGGAACGACCAGTCGTGCCCCCGGGGACAAAGCACCCACATACTCCAGTGCAGACTTGGAAACCATTAGTGCGGCAGATATGGAATGGGACTGGTAACCTGCAGAAAAGAAGAAAGAGGAGCACAACACTTACCTCCTCGCCATGGTTACAGACACGTACTAATCAGTGGTATCAATGGGCAGCTTACACGGCAGGAATGATGAAGAGACAGAATTGTTATCTGTGCTCAAGGGAAAGCCCCACTCAGCACGTAGTTCCCATGCCTTATAACTCCTCCACTTGCGCGCGGTGGCGAAGAGAGTATAGGGAGCAATGCGAACGACAGTGTTCAGGTTCGATTAAGGCATGCTTCCTGAAGCTTTGTGTTATAACAGATCCCTGCTATCAAAGCTGTATGAGAAACGCACCAATGTGCCCATATTGGTGTATGTTATATCAGGCTTCCTCGCAGTTTGATCAACGCAAGCTTGCCTCTGACTGCAACTACAGCAGACCACGGGCTATAAACAAAAGAAGCAAGACACCTACACTGGAACAGCTTATAATGCAGTATAAGTTGAGCTATGAATGATTTACGAGGAAAGGTGCTCGTCCAGTGGGTCATTTCAGAGGTAGCTGCACTCAGATGTGGGATGTAACCCCAGGCGAAAGACACGTAGTAGGTTCCCCTCCACCCGAAGGTGCATTGGACGCTCAGACCATCCCCTTAGCGGACACCTGGTGGCTGTGTGGTAAGGATGGATGTCTAAGATCCACGCTTCCCATCAATTGGGCAGGTACGTGTACACGTGTTATGCTACTTCAAGAAGTTATAGTATCCCTTGAAGTACACTTCAACACTGATATCTCTGAACAGCAGACACTATTGCGGAAAAGGAGAAAATATGAACCCGACTCGACGATCTGGATAGATAGTATAGGACAGCCGAGAGGTATACCTAACAAATTTAAGGCGAGAAATGAGATTGCTGCAGGCTTCGAAACATTTCTACCCTTGATAGGAACTATTAAGAATGTTGAATGGATAAATTATATATATTACAATCAGCAAAGATTCATCAACTACACCAATGATGCACTGGAGGCCTTGGGAGAACAGTTAGATGCAACTAGCAAAATGGCGTGGCAGGATAGACAAGCATTGGACTGGCTGTTGGCAGAAAAAGGAGGAGTTTGTGTGATGTTTGGAGAGAAGTGCTGTACTTTTATACCAAATAACACTAGTCCAGAAGGATCCTTTACTAAGGCAATGTATAAGTTGAAAAGTCTAAGAAAGGAAGTTAAACAGAATGCAGGGTTCGGACATCAGTTCTTTGATTGTTTAGAAAGTAGACTCGGAGGATGGGGAGCAGGGCTGACTAAAATAGCAATAACTGTCAGTATTATATTGTTGAGCTGTGCGCTTGTTCTGTGCTGTTTTCTTGTCTCAAGTCTCTTGTAGTGCGTGCTGCAACCAAACAATTTCCGATGCTCGTGACGATTGCTGAAGCTAGCGTAGTGGAGAAAGAAACACCGAAAATGTATTGTTACAGCCTACAACACCTCCAGGATGAACAAGGGCAAAACAACAGTGTGGGAGTAGATTGTAAGGGCTGCTGAGTCTTTTTCCCTGTCTCAGGTACAGAGGGACAGGTTTTTGGCTCAGCGGCCCAGGGTAACAGGGAGAGAATACTTTGAGGTCTTGGCGCAGAAAATTATAGTTTAACCCGAGATTTGGGAATAAGTGCTTGAGTTTATTGGGGCTTTTGTGCGCAGACTCTTAGTCTTCTTTCTGTGTGAGGCCCTATGGGTCTCAAAGGGGGGATATATTGGAGTATAAAAGTTGCATTGTTTGCTGTGTAACCAAAACTATGTAGTCAGCTTTGAGCTTGCTATTTGCTATGCATGTATCCAATTTAGTAGGAGAATGAAATCTTAAGAATGTAGAAGATAATGGGGTGTTATTGAGAGGCTAGCTAAGAGATGTAGATTAGAACATCATTAAGTCAATGGGTAGAAACAATAGTGGCGGATGTACTTGTGATACGCAACTGGAGACCATTGGATCTGCTAATGCAAATAAACCAGGAAATTGCTATAAAAAATGCCATGTACAAGGATCGGTGGGCAATCGGTGACTAGCTCAATGACTGTCTCAGCTTTGATTTGCAAATTAAAGTTTAATACAACTTGAAGAATCTTCTGTGTCTCCTGGTCATTTGTGGGGCACGAGAAACCACGTCAGTAGTAAATTGGATGAGATATTAGCTTTGTGGGAGAAGCCGGAGAGTGGTAGTAGATGGCTGTCTCTCTGACTAGTGGTGTGCCAAAGGAACTGGTGCCAGATCTGTTGTTCGTCATCTATATCAATGACCTGAGTGATAATGTGGTGAACCGGATCAGCAGATTGGCAGAGGGCACAATACTGGGCGTGTAGTGGACAGCGAGGGAAACTATCAGAGCTTGCAGCAGGGTCTGAGAAATGTCCAACGGAATTCACTGCAGGCGAGAGTGAGGTGTTACACCAACCAGGGTGGGTCTTACCCAGTGAACGGTGGGGCACTGAGGAGTGCGGTAGAACAAAGGGATCTGGGAATACAGGTCCACAATTCATTGATAATAGTCATAAAGAAAGCCTTTGGCCTTCATAAATCAAAGTATTGAGTACAGGAGATGAGATGTTATATTTACATTGCATGAGACATCGGTGAGGCCTAATTTGGAGTATCGTGTGCAGTTTTGGTCACCTGTTGACAGGGAAGATGGAAATAAGTTGAAAGAGTACTGAGAAAATTTACAAGGATTTTGCCTGGACTGGAGGACCAGAGTTATAAGGAAAGGATGAATAGGTTATGACTTTATTCCTTAGAACATAGAAGAATGAGGAGAGATTTCATAGGGGTATACAAAATTATGAGGGGTATAGACAGGGTAAATGTAAGCAGGCTTTCACCACTGAGGTTGGGTGGGACTACAACTGGAGGTCATGTGTTAAGGGTGAAAGGTGAAAAGGGTAACGAGGAGTAACTCCTTCCCTCAGAGGGTCGTGAGAGCGTGGAACGAGCTGCTAGCAGGAGTAGTACATGCAAGCTCGATTTCAATGTTTAAGAGAGGTTTGGACGGGGATAAGGATGGTGGGGGTATGGAGGGCTATGGCCTAGCTGCAGATCTATGGGAGTTGGCAGCTTAAACGGTTCAGCATGGACTAAATGGGCCCAAGGGTCTGTTTATGGGTTGTACATTTCTAAGACTCCGTTCGGGCATCAGAGGTGCAAAGGGTCAGTAACTTTGAATTCCTTGACACCTGTACTCTCTTCGAAGTTTGTATAGATTTTGCAAGACATCTAAAACATGGAAAAACTTCTAGAGATGCACAGTGCAGAGTATACTGTACTGTTAGGCTGCATCATGGCCTGCTATAGAAACACCAAAGCACAGGAATGGAAAGTTCTACAAAAAGCAGTCCATCCAGGGCAAAATCCTCCCCACTGTTCAGGCCATGGTCCCTTCTCACTGCTGCCATTGGGAAGGAGGGACAGGAGCCTTAGGTCCAACACCGCCAGGTTATTAGCCTTCAAGCATCAGGCTCCTGAACCAGATGGGATAACTTCACTCACCTCAGCACAAACTGATTCGACAACCTGCAGTCTCACTTCGAAGGACTCTATCACTGAAGCTCTCGGTGTCAGAAGTCAGAAGTTGCCAGGGAGAAGGTGCTTGGGGAACTGAAAGGTCTGAAAGAAGATAAGACAGCTGGACCAGATGGTCTACACCCCAGGGTTGTGAAAGAGGTGGCTGAAGATATTGTGGAGGCTTTAATAATGATCTACCAAGAATCAATAGCTTCTTGCATGGTTCCAGAGAACTGGAAAAGTGTGAAGGTCACTCCACTCTTTAAGAAGGGAGAGAGGCAGAAGAAAGGAGATTATAGGCTTGTCAGTGGTTGGGAAGATGTTGGAGTCAATCGTTAAGGATGTGGTTTCAGGGTACTAAGAGGCCAAAGTCAGCATGGTTTCCCGAAGGGACAAAAGCAAGAAGATAATGTTGAGGCTTTATAACGCACTGGTGAGGCCTCACTTGGAGTATTGTGAGCAGTTTCTTAGAAAAGATGTGTTGACATTGGAGACAGTCCATAACAGGTTCATGAGAATGATTCTGGGAATGAAAGTGTTACCATATGAGGACCGATCGATGGCCCTGGGCCTGTACTGACTGGAATTCAGAAGAATGAGGGGTGACATTGAAACTTATGGAATGTTGGAAGACCTCGATAGAGTGGATGTGGAGAGGATGTTTCCTCTGGTGGGGGAGTCTAGGACCAGAAGGCACAGCCTGAGAATAGAGGGGTGTCCACTCAGAAGGGAGATGAGGAGGAATTTCTTTAGCCAGAGAGTGGTGAATCTGTGGAATTCGTTGCCACTAGGGGCTGTGGAGGCCAAGTCATTGGGTATATTTAAGGCAGAGGGTGATAGATTCTTGATTAGTCAGGACATGAAGGGATACGGGGGAAAGGCAGGAGATTGGAGCCGAGGAGAAAATTGGATCAGCCATGACAAAATGTCAGACTTGATGGGCCGAATGGCCTAATTCTGCTCCTATACCTTATCGTCTACCTGTGTATTAATTTATTATTCTGTATTTGCGCTGTTTGTCTTCTTTTACAGAGTTGTTTGACACTTTGTGTGTAGTTTTTCATTAATAAGAAGGCACTGATAGTCCCTCGTACCTGTCAAAACCCAAGTAATGTTAATGAGTTAAATTATTGAAAAATGTCTTAAAATATTAAAACACTGATAAGAACAACACACTTTAAAATATCTGACACTAGAGATTCTGCGGGAAATCCTGAGCGACACTCACAAAACGCTGGAGGAACTCTTCGAGCCAGGCAGCATCTTGGCCCAAAGCATCAGCTGTTCGCTCTCCTCCGCGGATGCTCCGGCGTCCCAAACACCTGCGGGTGCTGCAGATCCAAAGCAACGCACACAAAATGCTGGGGACGTCGACCGTTTACTCTCTCCCATAGATGCTGCGTTTCCTCCAGCATTCTGTACGAGCTGGGTAGCGGGCACAGTGTGGATCGGTCTCTGTCACATTGAAGGGCCGAGTGGCACACTCCGTTCTCATTTTCTTCCATTCCAAAAGAAGGTTCGCCAGCCCCTGAAGCACGTACGGTGGTGGTAGAGGGGAGCGATCTCTCACCACTTGGGATCCAATCGTAGACAGTGGAATTCACCCACCCCCCGCCTTCATTGTGCAGGTACTGATTAGATAGATAGATAGATAGATACTTTATTCATCCCCATGGGGAAATTCAACTTTTTTTTCCAATGTCCCATACACTTGTTGTAGCAGAACTAATTACATACAATACTTAACTCAGTAAAAAAAAATATGATATGCATCTAAATCACCATCTCAAAAAGCATTAATAATAGCTTTTAAAAAGTTCTTAAGTCCTGGTGGTAGAATTGTAAAGCCTAATGGCATTGGGGAGTATTGACCTCTTCATCCTGTCTGAGGAGCATTGCATCGATAGTAACCTGTCGCTGAAACTGCTTCTCTGTCTCTGGATGGTGCTATGTAGAGGATGTTCAGAGTTATCCATAATTGACCGTAGCCTACTCAGCGCCCTTCGCTCAGCAGAGGGTAGTTTGAAGACAGAAACCTGAGAACTGATGACCCCCTGCCCTCCTATCTATGGTAAATATGTCTGGCACCACCAACATCCCTCCTATGTGAGATAGCCTCAGGATGCTGGTGGTACCAGACCAGCTAACTAGCTATCAGATATAATTCTTATTAATAAGACATAAAGCAGAATTTAGCATTTTAGCCCATAGACTTTCCCAACATATTAACTCAAGTTTTTTTTAAAATATTACACAATATAGAAAAAATAGAGGGCTATGGGTAACCCTAGGTAATTTCTAAAGTACGTACATGCTTGGTACAGCATTGTGGGCCGAAGGGCCTGTATTGTGTGGTAGGTTTTTCTATGTTTCTATTTCTGAATAATCGACGGACCCACGCTTTGCTGTTCCTCTTTCTGCGTGTTTTTGGTCATCTATAACCTCAAAACAAACTTCATGGCCTGTGACAGTGATAATAAACTTGGCTCTGACATCACAGCACAGGCCCTTCGGCCCACAATGTTGTGCTAACCCTTTAACCTACTCCGAGATTCATCCAACCTCCCCTCCTACACAGCCCTCCATTTTTCTATCATCCATGTTCCCATTTAAGAGTTTCTTAAATGCTCCTTACGAATCTCCCTCTATCGCCACCCCTGGCAGGGGCATTCCAAGCACCCACCACTCTCTGTGGAGGGATAAACAGTGTACCCCTGGCATCCCCCTTAGACTTCTCCCCCAGTCATCTTAAAATGATGCCCCCTCATTGGGCAAAAGGTGCCAGCACTCCAACGCCCACTCCCAGTTGCCCTTGACAAGGCGGTGGTGCCCTGCAGGCCTGAAGAGCTGCAGCTTGTGAGGCGAGCGTGGGTGTCGAACGGAGCCAAGGACGGGGCTCCAGGGTGAGGGTGGGGCAGCTGGGAAGGAACACCGACACATTTCCAAGCCTGGGTGGTGTGTGACTCGGAGGACAAACGCTAGGTGTTTGTGTTCCCAGCGATTTTGCTGCCCTTATCCCTCCGGTTGGTAGAGGTGGTGGAATTTGGGAAGTGCTGTCTTTGGAATGGTTGATAATCAGTTTTACTGTCCCTCACTCATCAGGTAGAGGGGGTCTCGAGTATTGGGCTTGCTTTGAGCTGATCTAAACCACATTGACATTTGTCCTGTTTATTATTTATTGTAATGCCTGCACTGTTTTGTGCACTTTATGCAGTCCTGGGTAGGTCTGTAGTCTAGTGTAGCTTTCTCTGTGTTGTTTTACGTAGTTCAGTCTAGTTTTTGTACTGTATCGTGTAACACCATGGTCCTGAAAAATGTTGTCTCGTTTTTACTGTGTACTGTACCAGCAGTTATGGTCGAAATGACAATGAAAGTGATTTGACTTGACTAAAGCCAGACAACTTCCCACTTGAATGTTAAAGATCAGCCTCACCTGACACACATGCAGTAAAACAGTGGAAAACACTTGTGGCCGATTTAATCAGGGATTGTGCTGGGAGCAGCCTGCAAGGGTCAAAGGGCCTGTTACTGTGGGGTGCTGTATGTCTCTGTCACTGTCTGACATGGTTGGGGAGCAGCCCACAAATGTCGCGACACTTCCAGCACAGCCACTACTCATTAACCCTAACCCATACATCTTTGGACTGCGGGACCACGGAGCACCCGCAGGTAACACTCCCGTCACAGTGAGATTGTACAAACTCCTTACAGGCTGCAGTGAGACTGAACTCTATCGGTGATCGCTAGTACTATAAAGCCACACACTACCCTGTCACCCAGTAACTTTCCTAAGCCACCTAACCTTTCCGAAGTTGCAAGAGTCCAGAAACCCGGAGTGAACGTGTTCAGTTAACGGTTCCATTGGAAACCCGGAGTGAACGTGTTCAGTTAACGGTTCTGTATCCGGAAACCCAGAGTGAATGTGTTCAGTTAACGGTTCCGTATCCGGAAACCTGGAGTGAATGTGTTCAGTTAACGGTTCCATTGGAAACCCGGAGTGAACGTGTTCAGTTAACGGTTCCATTGGAAACCCGGAGTGAATGTGTTCAGTTAACGGTTCCGTATCCGGAAACCCGGAGTGAACGTGTTCAGTTAACGGTTCCATTGGAAACCCGGAGTGAATGTGTTCAGTTAACGGTTCCGTATCCGGAAACCCGGAGTGAACATGTTCAGTTAACGGTTCCGTATCCAGAAACCTGGAGTGAATGTGTTCAGTTAACGGTTCCGTATCCGGAAACCCGGAGTGAACGTGTTCAGTTAACGGTTCCATTGGAAACCTGGAGTGAATGTGTTCAGTTAACGGTTCCGTATCCGGAAACCCGGAGTGAACGTGTTCAGTTAACGGTTCCGTATCCGGAAACCCGGAGTGAATGTGTTCAGTTAACGGTTCCATTGGAAACCTGGAGTGAATGTGTTCAGTTAACGGTTCCGTATCCAGAAACCTGGAGTGAATGTGTTCAGTTAACGGTTCCGTATCCAGAAACCTGGAGTGAATGTGTTCAGTTAACGGTTCCATTGGAAACCCGGAGTGAATGTGTTCAGTTAACGGTTCCATTGGAAACCCGGAGTGAATGTGTTCAGTTAACGGTTCCGTATCCAGAAACCCGGAGTGAATGTGTTCAGTTAACGGTTCCGTATCCGGAAACCCGGAGTGAACGTGTTCAGTTAACGGTTCCGTATCCGGAAACCCGGAGTGAATGTGTTCAGTTAACGGTTCCGTATCCGGAAACCCGGAGTGAATGTGTTCAGTTAACGGTTCCATTGGAAACCTGGAGTGAATGTGTTCAGTTAACGGTTCCGTATCCGGAAACCCGGAGTGAATGTGTTCAGTTAACGGTTCCGTATCCAGAAACCTGGAGTGAATGTGTTCAGTTAACGGTTCCATTGGAAACCCGGAGTGAATGTGTTCAGTTAACGGTTCCATTGGAAACCCGGAGTGAATGTGTTCAGTTAACGGTTCCGTATCCAGAAACCTGGAGTGAATGTGTTCAGTTAACGGTTCCATTGGAAACCCGGAGTGAATGTGTTCAGTTAACGGTTCCATTGGAAACCCGGAGTGAACGTGTTCAGTTAACGTTTCCGTATCCGGAAACCCGGAGTGAACGTGTTCAGTTAACGTTTCCGTATCCGGAAACCCGGAGTGAATGTGTTCAGTTAACGGTTCCGTATCCAGAAACCTGGAGTGAATGTGTTCAGTTAACGGTTCCATTGGAAACCCGGAGTGAATGTGTTCAGTTAACGGTTCCATTGGAAACCCGGAGTGAATGTGTTCAGTTAACGTTTCCGTATCCGGAAACCCGGAGTGAACGTGTTCAGTTAACGGTTCCATTGGAAACCCGGAGTGAATGTGTTCAGTTAACGGTTCCGTATCCGGAAACCCGGAGTGAATGTGTTCAGTTAACGGTTCCGTATCCGGAAACCCGGAGTGAATGTGTTCAGTTAACGGTTCCGTATCCGGAAACCCGGAGTGAATGTGTTCAGTTAACCGTTCCATTGGAAACCCGGAGTGAATGTGTTCAGTTAACGGTTCCGTATCCGGAAACCCGGAGTGAATGTGTT
The DNA here is from genome assembly GCF_048418815.1 of Hemitrygon akajei. NCBI lineage: Eukaryota > Metazoa > Chordata > Chondrichthyes > Myliobatiformes > Dasyatidae > Hemitrygon > Hemitrygon akajei. The sequence goes on along the minus strand of NC_133148.1, from coordinate 19,985,090 downwards.
CAGTTAACGGTTCCATTGGAAACCCGGAGTGAATGTGTTCAGTTAACGGTTCCATTGGAAACCCGGAGTGAATGTGTTCAGTTAACGGTTCCATTGGAAACCCGGAGTGAACGTGTTCAGTTAACGGTTCCATTGGAAACCCGGAGTGAATGTGTTCAGTTAACGGTTCCGTATCCGGAAACCCGGAGTGAATGTGTTCAGTTAACGGTTCCATTGGAAACCCGGAGTGAATGTGTTCAGTTAACGGTTCTGCGCCCAGCTGGTGTTTTCAACAAAAAGATGTTGTGCTACTGAGAAAAAAAGTCCCCAAAAAGTTTATTTTTCAGAATCACCGGGAGCTACGGAGTCTCGTGGCACAGAAGGCCCCTCAATTCTTCGGTGTTCACTAACCACCCATTTACACACATCTAACGCTAATAATGTTTAATGCCCCTCCCCCGTCAAATCCCAGCCCAGATTCTACCAGTCCCCCACACACCGTGAGCAATTCGAGGCGACCAATCAGCCTCCCAACCAGCGCTGAGAAAGCCCCAGGCAGGCTTGTGTCTGCCTTTAAACTGACCGAGGCTTCAGACACATCTGGATGGAACCCTGTATTGAATCGTTCAGGTCAAGTTTTGTCAGGTTGAAGTTACATTTTAAGTCAATTGGATGCAACCCAATCAGTCTGAGACAGCTTATTTATTTAGAGATACAGTACAGTTACAATCCTTTTGACTCACAACCCCGCGCCGCCCAACTACACCCATGGGACCAATCAGCCGGGACGTCTTTGGATGGTGGGAGGAAACCGGAGCACCCAGAGAAAGCCCTCGCGGTAATGAGGAGAATGTACCAACTCCTTACAGACTGCGGCGGGCACTGAACCCGTGTCTCTGGCGCTGTAACACCGTCCCGCTAGCCAGTACACTGCCACGCTGCCCCAAATTCCTGCGGCCCACTTTCCCCCGCTCCGCCCCGTTCGATCATGAAGCACGAAACTAACCCCTGATGGAGTAAGGAGAGGGAATGGAGGGAGACGGCTGTCGATTTTGCAGGTGCTCCTTTATGAAGGAGTTTTGCTGCAAAGGTGTGGGAAGTGAAGCAATCGGGTCCCGCGACGCCTTGGCGAGCACCCCAGCCTTCCCCCCAACACCGGCACAGCCACTCCCTCAAAGCCCCCGCGGCCCGGGTCCGAGGCCGACCTCGGGCAACGTCTCCGTGGAGCTTCCACGCTCCTCCCTGCGGACACCGGGCTCCCTCTGCCTGCTCCGGTTTCCTCCCAGCTTGCTGGGGGGGGGGAGGGGTGAAAACTGCCCCTCGTTTGTAGGTGGGTGATTAAATCTGGGGGGGGGTGGAAGGAGTGAGAGAGATCAACATGAATCAGGGCAGAATTATTATAAGTCTGTGGTCAGAAACGATCTGACGGGCTGAAAGGCCTTTCTCCCTGATTTCCTTGCTTTCTGTCTCTAATATTCACACCACTGAATGAACATTTGTTTATCGTTGAGCATACAAGCACAGGACGGGCCGTTCTGCCAACGGTGTCGACCCCTATTAACCTACTCAATCGACCTAACCCTCCCTCCTACACAGCCCACAACCGTCTACTGCCTTCTTTCATCCCCATGCCTCTCCGAGGGTGTATTTAATGACCCTAATGTATGTGCCTCACCCACCAGGCCGGGCAGGGCGATCCAGTCACCCACCTCCGACATCTCACTTAAACTTCTTAACTGGACGGGATGCCCTCTGGTACCAGCCTCTGCCACCCTGGGAGAGAGGTGCCAGCTGTCCTCTCCATCCACAGTTCTCAGTCTTGTACATCTCTCTCAAGTCAGCTGTCATCCTCCCTCGGTCCACAGGGAAAATCCCCAGCTTGCTCCCCCTGCCCTCCTAAGACACGCTCTCCAACCTGGTAAATCTCTTCTGCACCCTCTCTACAGCTTCCACATCCTTCCTACCGACAACGAGGCGGCCAGAACTGAACACAGTACTCTGAGTGTTTTACAGAGGCTGTGACATTTATAGATCAGGACAATTTAAAAGCTGATTTTACTGGAAGTATCTACCGTGCTCTACCACTCTGTCGTCACCAGGACAACCTTCTATGCGGTGGTGAGCTGGGACAAAGGCATCAACGTGGGTGATGCCAACAGGCTCAATAAACTGATTAGAAAGGCTGGCTCTGTTATAAGAGGCAAACTGGACACACTGGGGGCTGTGGAAGAACAAAGGACCCGACGGAAAATCCTGGCAATTCCGGACAATGTTTCTCACCCTCTGCATGCCGCCTTGGCTGAACAGAGGAGCACTTTCAGTAACGGACTAAGACAACTGCGATGCTCCAAAGAGCGCTATGTGAGGTCATTCTTACCCTCAGCCATTAGGCTCTGTAACGAGTATTTATATACCTGTGCTCGTGATGCCTCTGTGACACTAATTTTCTTTGGGATTAGTAAAGTATCCATTTATCTAGCCAGAGGGAAGTTACGAGCTGACGGATTTGTCCCTTGGGCTCCCCAGCGGCCCACAATGGATTCCCCGTTTGTGTGCTTGGTTCCAGAGCTCAGTAACAAAACACCCAGAAGCTTCAGCCCGTGCACTCCCCGACCGTAGTAACAATCATACCTTCAGTATGATCGCAGTCTTGGTCCCCTGATCCAGCTTGTTCCCCACCCCTCACCCCTTCTCCCCCCCCCCTCCCCATCACCTCCCTCTGGTTCCCCACCTCCTTCCCTTTCTCCCATCGTTCACTCTCCTCTCCTATCAGCCCTCATCCACCTATCGCCTCCCGGCTTCTCACCTCATCCCTCCGCCCCCACTCACCCAACTTCCCCCTCACCTGCCACCACACCCCCCCTCACCTTTTTAATCCTGATTTCTGCCCCCGTCTTTCCAAACTTGCTGGCAGGTCTCCACTCGAAACATCCGCTCTTTATTCCTCCCTCCCCCACCCCCATGATGCTGCCTGACCCACAGATCTGGTCTAGTGTTCTGTGTCTGATCCCAATGATCTTTAACCTCTCCTCCCAGAAGGATTATTAAGTGTTGTGGGGGGGGGGGGGGGGGGGGGGGAGGGAGGGAAGAGTGAGGACGAGGGCGAGGCTCCACGCAAACATATCGATGCAGTCACAAAGGGGGCATGAGAGTGGATATAGTTCATTAGGAGTTTGAGATCCAGTACGTCACCAAAGACACTAGCAAATTTCTACAGATACATAGTGGAGAGCGTTCGAACTGGCTGCATCACCGTCCGGTACGGAGACGCCACTGCACTGAATCGGAAAGAGCTGCAGGAAGTCGCAAATTCCGCCATCGCCCTTTCCCTCTTCTGTTCCCACTCTTGGCTTCTTACCTCTCGTCCGCTGCACAGGGTCGGAAGAGGCCGCTCAGGCCTGTCGACTCAGCCAGACCCTTCCCGGGCACAAGCCTCTGGGAGCGTTTTCAAAGGGTGGCGTCCCTCGCCGTCTGGGGCTTGGCCTCTTCACGTTAGCACCACCAGGAGACTGAAGAACCGCACTCAATGATTCAGTAACGGCTCCCCCCCGGTCTGCCAGGAGACTGAAGAACAGACAGACAGGGCCTCACTTGTGCGACTTATCCTAACAGTCGCTTCAGTACCCCCGCTGCCACAAAACTCAGCGGTAATAAAGCCGACTCTGGTGAGGGAGAGGCTTCTCCGGCCCCCGACAGCTCTGTTTAAAATTCACAGCTTTATAGTCTATACTCAAGATAACACGTGGCAGAGAACGAGGCCATTTGGCCTTGAGGACTCTTTACAGGACTACACTACACAAAACGACTCTTACACAGTATTTACACAGAGGCCCTCCGGCCCACTCCTCCCCTAACACCCACCTCGTTACTGACCAATCCAGCTTCCCCTGACGTGGACCTTTCCCACCCCCCACCCCCATCTCTGGGGATGCCAGACCCTCCCTGCTCCCCTCTCCCGCCACTAACGGACTGTCTGCTCCCTGTGGCGTCTTGCTGTGCACACATCCTGGGGCACGACGGATGCCATTACAGTCTGGGGACGTTGGAGGTCAGAGTTCAATCCCGGCACCGTCTGTAGGGCGCGCGTTTCCTCCCACGGTCCGAAGACGCTAGAGTCAGCAGGTTAATCGGTCATTGTAACTGCCCTGTGATTAGGCTGGGGTTAAATCGGAGGGCTCGTTGGGCCCCTTTAGCACAGTCTCTCTAAATAAAACTAATAAATTAGAAATGTAATTGGCTGCTTCTGTTTCACACGTTACAGTGATGACCAGAGTACAATGGCCCTGTGGGAAGATGGCCGGTGCTGTATCAATGCATGCCTTCCTTCCTCGGGAGGGAAAGGCCATGATTCAACGCTACCCCCCCTTTCTCCCGCCGCCTCCCCATCGCCCTCGATGCCCCTGCAGGTGGCACCAAGAAAGGGGGGGGGGGCATAAGGTGAGGGGGGAGGAGTTTTGCAAGGGGAAGGGTGGTCGGTATCTGCAACCCGCTGACGCGGGAGGTTCTGGACCCAGGTGTGAGGGGCAGGGCGTGAACGGGATCGGTGTAGTTGGGGGGGGAGGGTCAGCATTAACGCAGTGGGCCGAATGGCCTGTCGCAGTGCCCACTGGGCCTCAGGACTTAGGAGAAAACTTCCAACAACATGAGCGATATACCTAGGTGAACCCCTGTAAGACAGGACGGGAAGAACGCACGGACCGGGGGCTTTGTCCTGCTACACACTATACAGAACGGGACATGTTATCACAGCCAGGGGAGGGCGTGGTGGGGAGAAGCTCCCGCTACCTACTATAAATGCTCTCAATGGTGCGTGCCTCTGACAACCAGGTCCAGCTCCCGGCCTTCACGCCTGACTTCAGCCGACAGGAGACGGGGCAAAGGTGGGTGACTGGCACCTTAAAACCAGGCGCTTGGGGCGGATGGGGCTCATCAGCCGCGGTTGGCGGCGCACCTAGGGGAAGGAAAACGTTGATCCCAAGCCTCTGCTGCCTTGTGGCCTACCATGGGGGTAGGGGGCTTTGGGAGTAAACCCCAAGGGAGGGGGGGGAAGAAAACCCGGAGTGGAGTCCCTAAAGCAGTTCCATGTTGAGTTCAATGCTGACTGGCAAATCCTGGTGATTCCGAACTGGATCAGTCTCTGCCGTTGCTTTGAACTCACCAGCTGCATGGGAGGGGGGGGAGGGGGGGGGCTGGTTGCCCGGGTAACAGCTTGCTCTCCATACATCAACTACAACACAACATTTACGGTGGGGCCGACCAACGGAGGGCCCTCAATATTCGTCAGAGGAATTCTTGACTTGAGCGAACAATACTGTCAAAATCCAGAAGGCCGGATGCTGGCCCGTCAGCGGAACCCAGGGACCGCACTCCAATCCGAAGGGCAGCAAGCAACGGAGTCCAGGTCTTTCCATCAACCGCAGCCAGCTCCCTTAACGCTGGTGCCTGAGCAGGTTGGATGAATGAGTGAACCCTTTCCCACAGTCGGAGCAGGTGAAGGGCTTCTCGCCGGTGTGGATCCGCTGGTGGATCTCCAGGTTGAAGGAGCGGATGAAGCCCTTCCCGCACTGGGAGCAGATGAAGGGCCTCTCCCCCGTGTGGATCCGCTGGTGCCTCAGCAGGGTGGAGGACTCGGTGAAGCCCTTCCCGCACTCCAGGCAGGTGTAGGGCCGCTCCCCGGTGTGAATCCGCCGGTGCCTCAGCAGGGTTGACAGCTCCGTGAAGCCCTTGAGGCACTCCAGGCAGGTGAAGGGCCGCTCCCCGGTGTGGATCCGCTGGTGCGTCATCAGGTGGACGGCCTGAATGAACCCCTTCCCGCACTCGGCGCAGGTGAACGGCTTCTCGAGGGTGTGGACCCGCTGGTGGATCATCAGGTGGGTCGACTGGGTGAAGCCCTCCCCGCACTGGGGGCAGATGAACGGCCGCTCCCCGGTGTGGACTCGCTGGTGTCTCTGCAGGTTGGACGACCGGATGAACCCCTTCCCGCACTCGGAGCAGCTGAACGGCCGCTCGCCGGTGTGGATCCGCTGGTGGGTCAGCAGGTTGGAGGACCAAATGAAGCCCTTCCCGCACTCGGAGCAGATGAAGGGCCTCTCCCCGGTGTGGATCCTCTGGTGCCTCAGCAAGGTCGAGGACTCGGTGAAGCCCTTCCCGCACTCCGAGCAGGTGAACGGCCTCTCGCCCGAGTGCATCCGCTGGTGGGTGACCAGGTGGACGGCCTGCGTGAAGCCCTTCCCGCACTCGGCGCAGGTGAACGGCTTCTCCCCGGTGTGGACCCGCTGGTGGATCATCAGGTGGGTCGACTGGGTGAAGCCCTCCCCGCACTGGGGGCAGGTGAACGGCCGCTCCCCGGTGTGGATGCGCCGGTGTCTCTGCAGGTTGGAAGAATCAATGAACCCCTTACCACAGTGGGGGCAGGTGAACGGCCTCTCCCCGGTATGCGTCCGATGGTGCTTCGTCAGGTCGCTGGACCGTTTAAACTGCTTCCCGCAGTCCGAGCAGTTGAAGGGGTTCATTGCTGCGGAGGGAGGAGAGTGAGAACAAAGAGGGGCCGAAATCAGTGACTTCCTTCCCGGTCACACAGCGGCTGAAGGTCCCTCTCCGGCCCGGTGCAGGCTCCGGAAGCCCGGCGGGTTGGAGCTGAGCCCCGGGTCGCAGATTAAATCGATCCCGCGGCCGGGCCCCGGATCCGAGGAGCAGCCCCCGGCTGGGCAAGGCTCGGCGCGATCCCCCGGATGCCCACGGACCGCCGCCGCTCTGGGACAATCCCGGTTCTCCAGCCCTTCCTTTCCGCTCGGCGCGCTGCGCTCCGCACCCGGAAGTCAGCGCCATATCCTCATCGCCTGCGCATGCGTACCGGCGGTGTCCGGGCTGAACGGAGCGCTTTCTCCACCGCAGGGCAGTCTGGGTATAAATGCGGCCATTAATTAGCCCGAGGCCGATGTCTCTGCGAAAGATAAATTCGCATAAATTAGAAAATGAAAATAAAAATACAAAGATCCACCAGGTTAATTACACCTGTTTCAGGTAACACAAATTTAACTTTTTAGATCTGCTGCTGAATGAAGAGAAGTTAAAAATAAACAGGTTTTACGTCAGATCACACGGCGGGTGGGAGATTAGAACGCATCGAGACCGAGACAGACCCAATGGGGAAGTCATCTGAAAGAGAAAGGCGAATGCTCGATAATGGGGGCCGGTTATTCTGAAGCAGATGTTAGTGGAGACAGATGAAGGGAAGAAGAGAGGATTATTTGTGGTGAAACCAAACAAGCGACACAGGTGACAACAAAGCTTCGCTCACAGATGAGCCCATTGCCTTTCTGCGCTCGCCTGAACGTCAAAGCATGGAGACACCTTCACGAGTATTCGCTGCCCCCGATGACCCTGTGCTCTCAGTCTCTGAGGCCGCCGTGAGAGCATCCCTCTGGAGGGCGAGCCCACGGAAGTGTTCACTCATATCTTCAACCTCTCGCTTCTGTAGTCTGAGCTACCCACCTGCTCCAAGCGGGTTAAGTTATACCCGTGCCTAAGAAGAACCTGCCTCGATGACTATCGTCCAGTAGCACTTACATCCACTGTGACCAGGTGGCGATGAAACGTCAACCTCTGCCCGAGAAGTGACTTGGATCCACTGCAATTTGCCTACTGGAGCAACGGGTCAACTGCAGACGCCATTTCATTGGCTCTTCAGTCAATTCTAGAACACCTGGGTAGTGAAGATGCATTCATCAGGATGCTCTATATTGACTAGGGCTCAGCGTTCAATACCATCACCCCCTCAAAGCTAATCAATAAGCTTTAAGACCTTGGCCTCAGTACCTCCTTGTGCGATTGGATCCTCCGTTTCCCATTTGCAGACCCCAATCAATTCGAATTGGCGACTACATCTTCTCCACAATCTTCATCAGTACAGACACACCACAAGGCTGTTGTCTTAGCCCCCTGCTCTACTCGTTTTACACTGTGACCTCTCCTCCAATGCCGTGTTTAAACGTGCTGATGACGGCATTGCCGCTGGCTGAATCAAAGGTGGTGACGACTCAGCATAAAGGAGGGAGATTGAAAATCTGTCCGAGTGATGCCAGGTTCTCACTCAGTGTCAGGAGGAGGTCCGTGAGCCTGCCCTCATTGGAGGGTCAGAGGGGGAGAGGGTCAGCAACTTTCAATTCCTCAGTGCAGTCATTTCAGAGGATCTGCCCTGGGCCCAGTAGGTAAGTGGCGCGGTAAAGAAAGCATGGCTGTGCTTCCACTTTCTGAGAAGTTTGCAAATATTCAGCCTGTCATCTAAAACTTTGAGGAACTTCTGTAGATGTGTGGTGGAGAATATATTGACTGCATTATGCCCTCAAAATGAAAAGCCCACAAATAGTAGTGGATATGGCCCAGTTCCTCCCCGTCACTGAGCACACATACAAGATCTGCTGTGGCAAGATTGCAGCATTCCTCACTAATGACCCAGACCAGGCTCTCTTCTCGCTGCTGCCATTGGGAAGAAGGTTCAGGACTCACATCACCAGGTTCAGGAACACTTATTACCCCTCAACCATCAGGCTCTGGAACCAAAAGGGATAACTTCACTCAAAATCACTTGCTCCATCACTGAACTGTTCCCACAACCCATGGACTTGCTCTCAAGGACTCCTCACCTCATGTTCTTGATATTTATTGTTATTGCATAGTCAAGCTCACTGATTTCTCAATTGCCAGGAACTTTTCGACTATTCTCGTGGTGTTTAGTATTGTGAATTTCTGGAGATTTACCTTAATATTGATGGGTTGGCTTCATTGTTCATTGTTCAACCCATTCCCATTCTGATGTGTCTGTCCATGGCCTCCTCTACTGTCAAAATGAATCCACACTCAGGTTGGAGGAACAACACGCCCAGGATCCTCTTCAGTTTGCATATAAGGAGAAGGTGGGAGTGGAGGATGCTATCACGTATTTGCTGCACAAATCACTCTCTCACCTAGAGGGGGTCAGTTGTGCTGTGAGGATTACATTCCTTGACTTCTCTAGTGCCTTTAACACCATCCAGCCCAAGATCTTAAGGCACAAACTAACGGAGATGGGAGTAGACTCTCACATGGTGGATTGGATAGTGGACTACTTGACAGATAGACCTCAGTATGTGCGGTTGGGAGACTGTAGGTCTGACACGGTGGTCAGCAGCACAGGGGCGCCGCAGGGAACCGTACTCTCTCCGGTCCTGTTCACCCTGTACACATCAGACTTCCAATATAACTCAGAGTCCTGCCATGTGCAGAAGTTCGCTGATGACACGGCCATAGTGGGGTGTGTCAGGAATGGACAGGAGGAGGAGTATAGGAAACTGATACAGGACTTTGTGATATGGTGCAACTCAAACTACCTGCGTCTCAATATCACCAAGACCAAGGAGATGGTGGTGGACTTTAGGAGATCTAGGCCCCATATGGAGCCAGTGATCATTAATGGAGAATGTGTGGAGCAGGTTAAGACCTACAAGTATCTGGGAGTACAGTTAGACGAAAAGCTTGACTGGACTGCCAACACAGATGCCTTGTGCAGGAAGGCACAGAGTTGAATGTACTTCCTAAGAAGGTTGGCATCATTCAATGTCTGTAGTGAGATGCTGAAGATGTTCTATAGGTCAGTTGTGGAGAGCGCCCTCTTCTTTGTGGTGGCGTGTTGGGGAGGAAGCATTAAGAAGAGGGACGCCTCACGTCTTAATAAGCTGGTAAGGAAGGCGGGCTCTGTTGTGGGCAAAGTACTGGAGAGTTTAACATCGGTAGCTGAGCGAAGGGCGCTGAGTAGGCTACGGTCAATTATGGATAACTCTGAACATCCTCTACATAGCACCATCCAGAGACAGAGAAGCAGTTTCAGTGACAGGTTACTATCGATGCAATGCTCCTCAGACAGGATGAAGAGGTCAATACTCCCCAATGCCATTAGGCTTTACAATTCTACCGCCAGGACTTAAGAACTTTTTAAAAGCTATTATTAAGGCTTTTTGAGACGGTGATTTAGATGCATATCATATTTTTTTTACTGAGTTAAGTATTGTATGTAATTAGTTTTGCTACAACAAGTGTATGGGACATTGGAAAAAAAGTTGAATTTCCCCATGGGGATGAATAAAGTATCTATCTATCTATCTATCTTATATACCGGCTGGGTAGCCTCCAACCTGATGGCATGAACATTGACTTCTCTAATTTCTGTTAATGCCCCTCCTCCCCTTCTTACCCCATCCCTGATTTATTTATTTCCCCCCCCCCTTTTTCCTCTCTCTCTGCCCATCACTCTGCCTGTTCTCCATCTCCCTCTGATGCTCCCCTCCCCCTTTCTTTCTCCCTAGGCCTCCCGTCCCATGATCCTTTCCCTTCTCCAACTCTGTATCACTTTTGCCAATCACCTTTCTGGCTCTCAGCTTCACCCCACCCCCTCCGGTCTTCTCCTATCATTTAGCATTTCCCCCTCCCCCTCCTACTTTCAAATCTCTTACTGTCTTTCCTTTTGGTTAGTCCTGATGAAGGGTCTTGGCCCGAAACGTCGACAGTGCTTCTCCTTATAGATGCTGCCTGGCATAAATGTGTTCCACCAGCATTTTGTGTGTGTTGTTTAAATTTCCAGCATCTGCAGATTTCCTCGTGTTTGTTCAATGCTGTTGTTCAGTGCCTTTTGGATAATAACAGATGTATATTGGGACAATGTATACGCTGTTCATGTTCCACAATCTTTCAATTTTCTCTTTTAATTCAGCATATTTCTGGTGTTTTTCACTCAGTGATTTCTGTATTTTGTATGTGTTTGGAATGATTCTATCTATTAAGATGTTCCTGCTTGTTAATCCTGTAATGTTATATATGAACAGTTATTACGGATTGTCCTGTCTGTACAATGGATCAGTTGTGATATAATTTGTGGGGCTCTGACCCTAAATCTGGATCAGACTTGTATTTATAGTAAGGTATGGTGTCTTTTGTCATTTTGCATTTACAGCAGGTTTTGGCGAATGACATTTGCCATTTAATTGTACCTGTGCAAGCAATCAAATTGAGTTAAACTGCTATAATGTGCTGGATTGTTTCCTGTTACGCTTGGCACTTTCTGCATGTACCAACTTGATTTTTTTTTGGCTGTTTATGATGTAATTTTGATTTTTTTTTTGTTAGCCACCTGGGCCAGTATTGCCACAGGGAACCCAGGTGGGGGAACATCCGACTGCAACCTGTGCTGGGGTCCCGGCACCCATCCCGTTCCCGTTCTGTGTAATTTTATCCTTAATCGCAGTTTATTAAAGCCCTGCTCAGTGCCCAAGTACAGCACGTTCAGGGGGTTTCCCCTCCTCTGTTCTGTGAGTATAACCTCGAAATAATCTAACACATTGGTCGGTCACGTTGTCCCCGTCATACGACGCCACCCAAGGGACTTGCGATTCACTAAAGATGTACCTTTGATCTCCGAACCTACCTCGTCGTGGCCCTGGCACCGTACCGTCCGGCCGCACTACACTCTGCCCGAACTGGTAACGCTACATTCCGACTCTGTTGTAGTTTCTCCCCTTGCACCAGCTGATGTGCTCAGGCTTTGAAATGATCTACGTGGAAGGAGTTTCCCCACGTTCTCCCCGTGGCCGCGTGGGTTTCCTCCGGGTGCTCGTGTTTCCTCCCGCAGTCCAAAGCCGTACCGGTTTGGTAGGTCAGTTGGTCGGATGGTGAAATTGGGCACTGGGGTGGAAGGGGCTGTTATCGTGCTGTATCACAAAACAAGAATAATAATAAATCATAATAAAAATCATCACTGACATATGTCGTGAAGTTTATTAGTTTGTGGCAGCAGTTTGTAAGAGCAAGACATAAAAATGACTACATGTTACAGCAACAAAAAAATGGAGTAAATGGTGTGAGAGAGGAACAGTGTTCATGGACCGTTCAGGAACCCACTGGTGGAAGGGAAGAAGCTGTTGCTAGACAGTTGATGGGGGGTCGTCTGATGGTGGCGCTGAGAAGAGGCTCTGTCCCAGATGACCAGTATCCTCGACAATTGATGCAGCTGTCTTGAGGCACCACTTGAAATTGAAATACCCTTACTGTCATTGCATAGGACATCTTGTCATGCACCAATACAGCGAAAATGAGTTTGCAGCCCTCGTACTCAATGCTATAAAACAACAAATAAAATAAATAAACAATAGGTAAAATCCAGTAACCAGCCAGTACAAGCAACGTCCGGCAGTACAAAAGCGCAACTCCGATGCGTGACAGCCTTAAAACCAGTATTAAAAGTAGCAATATCACAAATTTATGGATGACGCTTGATCGATTGGTTCAGAGCAATTATAGCTCTGGGGATAAAGCTATTTTTCAGTCTGGAAGAGTGGGCATAGAAAATCTTATAACGTCTGGCAGATGGAAGAAGTTCAGACAGATGATTGCGTGGGTGTGTATTGTCCTTACAGATGCTCATAGCTTTCCTTAGGCAGCGTGAGCTGCAGGTGTCCTCCAGGGCTGGGAGCTGTGTCCCGACGATCTTCTGTGCGCTAGAGACGACCCGCTGAAGTGCTTTCCTATCAGCTGCTGTACTTTCTGATGATGTCCTCGATGGTGGGCGGGTTGCATCTGTGACAAACCACAACACTGTGTGAATTCCAATTCATTGCTGTTTCCACCCACCCTGCCATGACTTCTTCAATGATACGTTCTTCACCAGTGGCACCTCCAAGAAGACCACAGCCTTGTCATGGGGTTCGGAGGCTTGCGTGCCCCAATCAGCCAGAGGGCTGTGCTGGCCGGGGCCAGACCTCGGTCGGGATCGTCACCCGTGCCAATCAGGTCAGCGGGCGGAGGTACCCACTGGTCCTCCACGTTCGGAAGCTCAGCTCGGGGCTAACGACCCTGACTGGTCAAAAAGAAAACCGCTACAGAAACAGCGACGAAGAATCTTTCTCTATCTGTGCGTGTGACGGTATGGGCAGACAGGGATGCAGGAGCTTCATTGCTGCCCCAAACGCCAGCAGCCTGACGGGCAGTGAGCAACAGGAAGCCGTTGCCATAACGCCGGTACAGAGCCAGTGACCCAGGTTCAATTCCCACCTCTGTCTGTAAAGAGATTCTCCCTGTGAACGTGTGGGACGCCAGCCTAACGAAGCTGTCGTTTCCTGTTTCTCTCCCACACCTTACTGAATGTTTACCTTCCCAACGGTGTGAGCTAATACTGACTCAGTGCAACTTTGCAATAGACCCACCACGGAACTCACTGTCACCATTCACCCCCCCCCCCCCCCCCCATTCACATCTTTGGGATGCAGGATCCTGGGACATTGGCTTTCAGTCCCTTTCATTTCTCCGATACTTCACTCCCCCTCACAGCTGCTAATTCATTTCAGCTCCTCGTTCTCTCCAGACTGGCGGTATTCCAGCAGTTCGAGGCAGTTGTCTTGATCTTCTACCTTGAGCTCATACACTGCAGATTTAACTTTCCAGAGGAAAAAAATGAATATCAAAATCTCCAGCTGCCGGAAATCTGAAATTAAAATGCAGCAAACACTCAGCAGGTCAGGTGGCAGTTAACATTTCATGCTGAAGGTTCTGCCAGAGTCTTGAAATGATGATTGCTTTTCTCCTTCCACAGATGCTGACTGACCTGCTGAGTGTTTCCAGCACTTCCTGTTTACATTTAATTCATCTGCCAATTTCTTAAATCTTCAGTGAAATTTCTCCTATCCTCAGCTCTGAGGGATCCAAATTTTTGCTGGTCTTCTTCTGCATCTCTGCAGAAGGTTTTACAACCTGTTGTAACCTGCTTCCCACTACAATGAGGAACAATCACACTGTACCAGGCAGTCGGAGGAACACAGAGCAAAAATGGTTTCTGAGAAAGGCAAACATTCGGATGCAGTAACAGCAGGGATTGAAATTAAAAGGCATGGTAAAGAAGGTACTGATGAAGGGTTTCAGCCCGAAACATCGACTGTTTATTCACTTCCGTAGACGGTGCCTGATCCTGCGAACTCCTCCAGCATCGGCAGAATCACTTGCATTTTCGGTAAAGAGGGTATTCGCCTTCTCCAGTCACGGGAGTTGAGGGGTCATGTTCAAAGTTGTATAAAACTTGGTCAGATCAGATTTGGAGCACTCTGCGCCATTCTGGTCTGAAACGTTGACCTGTTACTCCTCAGCCTGACCTGCTGAGTTCCTCCTGCATGCTGTGGTTGTTGTTCTCTGGGATTTAACGTAAACCGGCATCACGGTCAGCACAGGCATGTTGGGCTGAAGGGCCTGTTCCTGTGATCTGCGTATCTGTGAACTGGAACAGAAGCAGAGGAATGGGCAGAGAAGGTGATCGCGGTGTCATTGTCCCCCCGGTGTTATCGGTTCAGAGGGCTCGTCACGTAAGTGCGACTACGATGAAAGCACAGCCGTGCCTCTACTCCCTTGGGAGTTTGCAAATACAAAAAGAGGGAAATAATAATGAAATGTGAGACATGTACTCAGAGAAATAATAAATAAACAGGCAATAAATATCAAGAACATGAGATGAAGAGTCTTTTGGCATGACATCTAAAACTTTGTCAAACTTATAGGATGTCTTATACAAAATCTATAGGATGTGCGGTGGAGAGCGATGCAGCCTGGTATTGAAACACCAATGCCCTTGAACAGAAAATCCTACACAAAGTATTGGATATGGCCCAGTCCATCACGGAAAAAGCCCTCCCCACAATTCAGCACATCTTCTACACAGCGCTCTTGCAGAAACACAGCACCCATTATCCGGGACGCCCACCACCCAGGATATGATCTCTTCCCACTGCTGCCATCAGGAAGAAGGTACAGAAACCTCAGGACCCACACCACCAGGTTCAACCGGTTATTATCCCTCAACCATCAGGCTCTAGAACCAACTTCACTCAACTTCACTTGCACCATCATTGAAATGTTCCCACAACTTATGGGCTCACTTTAAAAGACTCTTCATCTCATGTTCTCGATATTTATTGCCTGTTTATTTATTATTTCTCTGAGTACACTCCTCTCATTTCATTATTATTTCTTTCTTTTTGTATTTCCAGTTTGTAGTTTTCATCATTCTGGTTGAACGGCCAAGTTGCTGGACTTTCATTGATTTTGTTTTGGTTATCGTTCTATAGATTTTCTGAGGGTGCCCCTAAGATAATGAATCTCAGGGTTGTATATGGTGATACATATGTATTTTGATAATTGATTTACTTTGAACTTTCCTCAAATGAATTCAGGAGAACTTCTTTCTTAAAGAAGCAACATGGAACCAGCAAAGGGCAGGTCGTATCCCTGTCTACAGGGAAAATTCACTTTAAGGTAAAGAACAAAGTTAGACTGGGAGTTCCAGCTCTAGACTGTGGAATGACGACTTCACCAGGTTAAGATACAATTTATCAAGAGTAAACGGCAGCTCTTAATACAAATGTGTCAGACCAGTGCAAGGTAGGGTACATGTTCACATGGAGAAGTAAGAAACAGATTCAACCTTAATTCAACCTTAAAAAGTGAGTTATTTCACACCCTCCTGAGTTGAACTGGGGCTGCCGCTTCTCAGCCCAGCTCTGAGTACGCTTCCTGCACTCCGAGCAGGTCAACAGTTTTGCCCCAGTGTGAGCCCGCCGGTGCTTCCTCACACCACCAATTTGCTCAAAGTCTTCCTGCCAGATGCGTCAAGAGACTGGGTAACCGAGCAAATCCCTTCTCATGGGCAGAGCACCTGTCCTTCCACATTGAAAGGACCATGGCGGTAGACTGAGTGAGGTGCAGACATGCTGTGCTATAATGCCAGAGATTCCCAACAATTCCAAGTATCCAGCGGAAAGTTACGAGGATCTTGGGTAGACTCCTACTGCAAGACAGTGGGAGGGGAGGGAGCTCCCTTGGCTGGGGAGCTCACACCCTCGTGCAGTATCTCTGGGAGCTGTCTCTCCAAGGCTCTGTATGATTGCATTGAGGCAATCCTGTCCCTCTGCACTTCACCCCTCCTCACAATTATACTGCCACCCAACACTGACCCATCAACCAACATGGCAGTTCTGCACCAGGTCCCACATCACTAGTAGTGGTTAGTGAACAGCTGGGTAGGGTCCGTGCACCTGCTCCTTCTCACTCATGATGTTGACCCATTTACCCCCAATCTTCTTAACCGTCTCTCGGTGAGCCTTCAGATCACACCCGCAAATTACCCCCAACACCTTATGCTCCAATTTTGTTTAATATCTTCTTGTGGCATCCTTCAAAATCCTTCTCAAAGCCCAGGTATATAATAGCCACCGTTTCCTATTCACCTCATCACAACGTCATAACTAAAACCATCATGTTCTTCTCGTCCGTCCATGGAACAGAGTCACGGAGAGATTCAGCAGAAAACATGCCCTTCGGCCCATTGAGTCCGAATGGGCCATCAACACCCAGGATGAACCCCACGTCCTCTTCTCGTTGCTAACATCAGATGATTGAAGACACACTCAATGTTTTAGGAACAGCTTCCTTCCCTCCGTCATCAGATTTCTGATTGGACAATATTTAATCAGTTCTCTTTGCATTTCTTATTTATATTTTATATATATATGAATTAGTATTTATGTTCTGTACAATACTGCTGCTGCAAGACCACAGATTTTACAACATGCAGTACTGTGCAAAAGTCTTAGGCATATATATAGTAGCTAGGATGCCTAACGTTTTTGCACAGAACTGTATTTGTCAAAGTGGAGCAGAGAGTGAGTTTGTAGATCTGGTGAGAGCAGAGAATGTTGGGAATGGTGAGGCTGGAGCGCCGTGGGAGGGGTGTGGGACAGGTGGCAGAGAAGGAGAGCCGGGGTGGGGAGAGGGTGCAGATGCAGACACACCCAGCCCTGAGACTCCAGGCAAGGTCCCAACAATTGGTTTATTGATCATTACAGAATGTCTCCCTAGTGCTTCGCATTCTTTCCCTTCTCCCTTCCCCCTTCTCCTTTTCCCAACCATGATTCCCCTCTCCCTGCCCTCTTCCCACTCTCAGTTCTCAATGGAGACCCATATCAGAATCAGGTTTATCATCACTCACATACATCATGAAGTGTGTTTTTTTTTTGCAACAGCAGTACAGTGCTGTTGGCGCGTGGCCTGGTGGGCAAGGCATCAGACTAGTAACCTGAAGGTCACTGGTTCAAGCCTCAGCTGAGGCAGCGTGTTGTGTCCTTCAGCAAGGCACTTCACAACACATTGCTCTGCGACGACACCGGTGCCAAGCTGCTTGGGTCCTAGTGCCCTTCCCTTGGACAACATCGGTGGCGCGGAGAGGGAAGGCCTGCAGCTTGGGCAACTGCGGGTCTCCCATAAAAAAACCTTGCCCAGGCTTGCCTGGAAACTTTCCAAGGTGCAAATCCATGGTCTATCGAGACTAACGGAGATCTATATATATATACACCTGACTTTTGCACACGTTAGTGATAACAAGCCTGATTCTGAATCGTGTATTACTCCTAGTTTTGATCCTCCCCACCTTCCCACACTCCACACTCCATTGACTCTGCCCCTCATTGGTGAGGGTAATTAACAGTCATTAATTAATGTACCAAACCACACCTGGGAGGAAATCAGGGCATCAGGAAGAAGCCTGCATGGTCTCCTGGTCGCAACGTATCGATGCAGCCATAAAGAAGACAAGATGGCGGCTATATTTCATTAGGAGCTTGAGGAGATTTGGTTTGTCAACTAAATCACTCCAACACTTCTGCAATCGTATCTTGGAGAGCCTTCTGACCGGCTGCTTCACCGTCTGGTATGGGGGGGTGGGTGGAGGGGAGCTACTGCACAGGATCAAAGTAAGTTACAGAAACTTGGAATATCAGTCAGCTCCATCATGGGTACCAGCCTCTGTAGTATCCAAGACATCTTCAAGGATGTCTTAGGAAGGCAGTGTCCATCATTAAGGACCCCCACCACCCAGGAAATGCTCTCTTCACACTGTTACCATCTGGAAGGAGGTACAGAAGCCTGAAAACACACACTCAGTGATTCGGGAACAGTTTCTCCCCCTCTGCCATCCGATTCCTAAATGGACATTGAATCAATGAACACTCCCTCACTACTTTTTAAATTTCTGTTATTTTGTACTATTTATTTTAACTCAACTACTTAATACACATTATATATACCTAACACAAATCAGATTTTATCATATATTTCATCACACTGCTGCCACAAAGTTAACAAATTTCACAACACATGCTGATGGTATTGAATCTGATTCTGATTACAGAGGGAACGTGCAGACTCCACGCAGACAGCACCCGAGGGCGGAACTAAACAGAGGAACCTTTCTTAGCCTCTTAATTTTATACACTACTTAAATCTTCACCTGGATACTTAAAACTATTACAAACCTTCCCCTGGCCTTGAGATTACACTGTCTGTGAACAAATTTGGGTTATTTGGCAGTTTTGCTAGTTCTGCTAGAATGACATGCTTATGGGGCTGTGGTGAACTACATATACCTGCTGACTGCTCCTGTGGCTCCTCCCACTGACCCCCTGCTGACTGCTCCTGTGGCTCCTCCCACTGACCCCTGCTGACTGCTCCTGTGGCTCCTCCCACTGACCCCCTGCTGACTGCTCCTGTGGCTCCTCCCACTGACCCCCTGCTGACTGCTCCTGTGGCTCCTCCCACTGACCCCCCCCCCCCCCCCGCTGACAGCTCCTGTGGCTCCTCCCACAGACCCCCTGCTGACAGCTCCTGTGGCTCCTCCCACAGACCCCTGCTGACTGCTCCTGTGGCTCCTCCCACAGACCCCCCCTGACTGCTCCTGTGGCTCCTCCCACAGACCCCCCCTGACTGCTCCTGTGGCTCCTCCCACAGACCCCCTGCTGACTGCTCCTGTGGTTCCTCCCACAGACCCCCCCCCTGCTGACTGCTCCTGTGGCTCCTCCCACAGACCCCCCCCCCCTGCTGACTGCTCCTGTGACTCCTCCCACAGACCCCCCCTGACTGCTCCTGTGGCTCCTCCCACAGACCCCCCGCTAACTGTTCCTGTGGCTCCTCCCACAGACCCCTGCTGACTGCTCCTGTGGTTCCTCCCACAGACCCCCCCCCTGCTGACAGCTCCTGTGGCTCCTCCCACAGACCCCTGCTGACTGCTCCTGTGGTTCCTCCCACAGACCCCCCCCCTGCTGACTGCTCCTGTGACTCCTCCCACAGACCCCTGCTGACTGCTCCTGTGGCTCCTCCCACAGACCCCTGCTGACTGCTCCTGTGACTCCTTCCACTGACCCCCGCTGACTGCTCCTGTGGCTCCTCCCACAGACCCCCTGCTGACAGCTCCTGTGGCTCCTCCCACAGACCCCCCGCTGACAGCTCTTGTGGCTCCTCCCACAGACCCCTGCTGACTGCTCCTGTGACTCCTCCCACAGACCCCTGCTGACTGCTCCTGTGGCTCCTCCCACTGACCCCTGCTGACTGCTCCTGTGGCTCCTCCCACAGACCCCCTGCTGACAGCTCCTGTGGCTCCTCCCACAGACCCCCTGCTGACTGCTCCTGTGGCTCCTCCCACAGACCCCCTGCTGACTGCTCCTGTGGCTGCTCCCACAGACCCCCTGCTGACAGCTCCTGTGGCTGCTCCCACAGACCCTGCTGACAGCTCCTGTGGCTCCTCCCACAGACCCCTGCTGACTGCTCCTGTGGCTCCTCCCACAGACCCCTGCTGACAGCTCCTGTGGCTCCTCCCACAGACCCCCTGCTGACTGCTCCTGTGGCTCCTCCCACAGACCCCCTGCTGACAGCTCCTGTGGCTCCTCCCACTGACCCCTGCTGACTGCTCCTGTGGCTCCTCCCACAGACCCCTGCTGACAGCTCCTGTGGCTCCTCCCACAGACCCCTGCTGACAGCTCCTGTGGCTCCTCCCACAGACCCCCTGCTGACTGCTCCTGTGGCTCCTCCCACAGACCCCTGCTGACTGCTCCTGTGGCTCCTCCCACAGACCCCCTGCTGACTGCTCCTGTGGCTCCTCCCACAGACCCCCACTGACTGCTACTGTGGCTCCTCCCACTGACCCCCTGCTGACAGCTCCTGTGACTCCTCCCACAGACCCCCTGCTGACAGCTCCTGTGGCTCCTCCCACAGACCCCCTGCTGACTGCTACTGTGGCTCCTCCCACTGACCCCCTGCTGACAGCTCCTGTGACTCCTCCCACAGACCCCCTGCTGACAGCTCCTGTGGCTCCTCCCACAGACCCCCTGCTGACTGCTACTGTGGCTCCTCCCACTGACCCCCTGCTGACTGCTCCTGTGGCTCCTCCCACAGACCCCTGCTGACTGCTCCTGTGGCTCCTCCCACAGACCCCTGTATTAAGGCGATTGGAGGCACTGCTCCTCCCTCAGTCTCCAGGATGTTGTGTGGTGGTCTCTTGCTGCTAATCGTGGTCTCTTGCAGCTAATACAAGCCTATCGTTCGCCTCCCATCTCCGAGAGTTATTGATGGTGCATCAGGGGCGTTGATATGAGATGAGATGGAGATAGGAAAAGAATTGTCACCATAAGCTGGCACTTAAGGCCACAATGAAACATTCAGATCTCTCACTTTCTCACACCCAACTTCTTTAAGAGAAGCAAGTTGGTGGAATTTATCTCATTGAACCCTATTGAATATTTAACGGCCTACATACAGAGGATGTTTCCGATAGTGGGGGAGTCTAGGACTAGAGGGCACAGATAGAGTGGATGTGGAGAGGATGTTTCTGATAGTGGGGGAGTCTAGGACCAGAGGGCACAGAGAGAGTGGATGTGGAGAGGATGTTTCCTATAGTGGGGGAGTCTAGGACTAGAGGGCACAACCTCAGAATACAAGGACATCCTCTAGAACAGAGGTGAGCAGGAATTTCTTTCGCCAGACGGTGATGAATCTGTGGAATTCATTACCACAGACAGATGTGGAGGCCAAGTGATTCAGTATGTTTAAAACAGAGGTTGATAGGTTCTTAATCAGGCAGGGTGTCAAAAACTTTGGAGGGAAAGCAGGAGAATAGGGTTAAGAGGGATGATAAGTCGGCCATGATGGAATGCAGAGCAATTCGATGGGCTGAATGGCCTGTCTGCTTCTATGCCTTGTGGGCTTATGGCTTTTTAGCACTGCGCCAAGCAGCTCAATCAGTATACTGACCTTGCCCAACCCTGTAATTATGTTCTAAATCCTGTTACTATTTCGTAGTGAAAGACTCTCGCACTCCCGTCCCTAATGTCTTACCTGCTCCATCGTCTCCAGTTGGTTCCTGTTTCCGTGGCTGGGGCTCCCACACGAGGGCTGAGAGGCAGCTTTGTTAAAACATGCAGATTCGACAGGGTGTTGCGGAAATTGCAGCACGGCAAGGGTTAACACAATGTCCAGGCGAGGTTAGTGTGCAGTCAACTCAGGCAAGGTGGGCCTTTGACGAGCACAGCTTCCGTCTAGACAGTCGGGGGCTGGAGCTGTTTGGCATACAGAGACCAGATAAGGACGTGTGTGTGTGCACACACGCACACATGCACACACACAACTAGGGGACCATCACTTTACTAACTTCAAAGGTCATCGGTTGTTAGCTTGCAGTTTCCATTGGCTATTAACAGCTGTGTTTTGATTGGCTATTGATGGTGATTATGGAAATAAGGTGTTTGAACACACACACACACACACACACACACACACACACACACACACCATTACCAATTGGTCAATATCCACGTGCAACTTGCCAATTCTGTATGAAAACAGCATTTCTCTGCTCAAACGTCAGAACAGAGTGATTAGGAAGCCCACGCTGTTCTTCTTGGGCAACGTTACGTTTTGTAAAAATATGCTGAGATATTAAACACTCAAGATGCACGAGTAAATAGAGAGTGGTTGAGGGCAGAGCGGGGTTTGCAGAGTCCAATTAATCGGCGATGACAAGGGTAGAGGAGAATAATAAAGACGGTTCCCCATTAGAACTGGTCTTGAAATAAGAAGTAGGTCAGAGGTTTGCAGTTGGGAAAAACCTCTTCACTGAAGAGGTGACAAAGCTCTGGAACCTGGTGCCAATGAGAGATCAGCTTTGATTGTATTCCAGTCAGAAAGTCAATGAATCGAGGTTTATGCAAAGGGAAATGGAAGTGGAGCACCAGTTTTTAATTGGTTGAATAGTCTGGAATGATCAAACAGCCCATTCCTGTTAGAGCTTAAGGCAGAGCAGAGTTTGGCTACAGGGTCTGTTCCACCACTTTCTTAGTGTGGTGAACTACATATACCTGTCTGGACATACCCCTCTGCTGACTGCTCCTGTGGCTCCCCCCACAGACCCCTGTATAAAGGTGATTGGATCCACAGACCCTTCCTCAGTCTCCAGGATGTTGTGTGGTGGTCTCTTGCTGCTAATCGTGGTCTCTTGCAGCTAATAAAAGCCTATCGTTCGCCTCCCGTCTCCGAGAGTTATTGATGGTGCATCACTTAGTATTGTGAACAGTTTGGGCCCCGTCTCTATGAAAGGACGTGCTGGCATTGGAGAAGGTTTAAAGAAGGTTCACGAGAATGATCCCAGGATTGGAACAGCTGTTGTGCGAGGAACATTTGATGTCCCTGGTCCCGTACTCGCTGGAGTTTAGAATAATGAGGGGGGTTCTCACTGAAATGTTTTCAATATTGAAAGGCCTAGATAGCCTGAATGAAGAAAGGATGTTTCCTCTAGCGGGTGTGTCTTGGGCCGGTGAGCACAGCCTCGGAATACAAGGACATCCTTTAGAACAGAGATGCAAGGGAATATCTTTAGCCAGAGAGTGGCAAATCTGTGGAATTCATTGCCACAGATGACTGTGGAGGCCAGGTTTAAAGCAGAGAGGTTCTTGACTAATAAAGACGTCAAAGGGCATGAGAATAGGGTTCAGAGGAATAATAAGTCAGTCATGATGGAATGTTGGATCAGACTTGATGGGCCAAATTCTACACCTATGTCTTGTTCCCCACTGGGCTTTGGGCTTCAAACCTAAAGTCTCCTAAAACTTCGAACACAGCAGAGTCGAGGGCATGTTTGCCCTCATAGGTTAGAGGAGTTAGGACACCACATTGCATCTGAATTACGAATCTCATACCTAATACAGAATCACCTACATTTCGCACACACAGACCAAAATTCCACGTGACCAGTGTAGAATCCGGGTCTCTCCTGGAGCAATTCTGAAAGAAACCAATTGAAGAACACAAAGTTAAACCTCGAGTACAACCTAACCAAAAGATACCCATGCCTGAGCTTTGTGAACACAAACAAAAACTGAGAAGAAACAGTTAATTTTAACAGTGAAAAGTTTTAACGAGTTATCTAAAGGAAAGATGGATGGCTGGGGCCCCACACACAACTCAAACATGAAAAAACAAATGTCTTACTCTTGTTCAAGAGTTTTAACAGTCATCAGAACATTTACACTACAATAATACAAACTCTAAGGAAACATTTAATCTTTAAGATTTTAAAGTAAAGGAATGCTAGAAGTTATTGAACATGCTTAGGAAAATCATCAGCATGTCTTTAAGTGTGGCATTCCCACATCAACCAAGTCTCCAATCAGTTCCAGCAATGCCCATGTCTCAAAGTCTGAAAGTCTGGAACATCGGCTGATTGGCAGGAGGCAAAGTGTGGGAATAAAGGGAGCCTTTTCTCATTGGCTGCCAGGGACTCGTGGTGTCCCACAAGGGTCAGCGTTGGGACTGCTTCTCAAAGATTTTAGCCGGGCGGTGGTGTCGTGGCATCCACGCCGGGTTCGAATCCGGCCTGATCCTTGCACGCTTTCCATCCACGCCGGGTTCGAATCCGGCCGGCTCCTTGCACGCTTTCCATCCACACCGGGTTCGAATCCGGCCGGCCCCTTGCACGCTTTCCATCCACGCCGGGTTCGAATCCGGCCGGCCCCATTGCACGCTTTCCATCCACGCCGGGTTCGAATCCGGCCGGCCTCTTGCACGCTTTCCATCCACGCCGGGTTCGAATCCGGCCAGCCCCTTGCACGCTTTCCATCCACGCTGGGTTCGAATCCGGCCGGCCCCTTGCACGCTTTCCATCCACGCCGGGTTCGAATCCGGCCGGCCCCTTGCACGCTTTCCATCCACGCCGGGTTCGAATCCGGCCGGCCCCTTGCACGCTTTCCATCCACGCCGGGTTCGAATCCGGCCGGCCCCTTGCACGCTTTCCATCCACGCCGGGTTCGAATCCGGCCGGCCCCTTGCACGCTTTCCATCCACGCCGGGTTCGAATCCGGCCGGCCCCTTGCACGCTTTCCATCCACGCCGGGTTCGAATCCGGCCGGCCCCTTGCACGCTTTCCATCCATGCCGGGTTCAAATCCGGCCGGCCCCTTGCACGCTTTCCATCCACGCCGGGTTCGAATCCGGCCTGATCCTTGCACGCTTTCCATCCACGCCGGGTTCGAATCCGGCCGGCCCCTTGCACGCTTTCCATCCACGCCGGGTTCGAATCCGGCCTGATCCTTGCACGCTTTCCATCCACGCCGGGTTCGAATCCGGCCGGCCCCTTGCACGCTTTCCATCCACGCCGGGTTCGAATCCGGCCTGATCCTTGCACGCTTTCCATCCACGCCGGGTTCGAATCCGGCCGGCCCCTTGCACGCTTTCCATCCACGCCGGGTTCGAATCCGGCCTGATCCTTGCACGCTTTCCATCCACGCCGGGTTCGAATCCGGCCGGCCCCTTGCACGCTTTCCATCCACGCCGGGTTCGAATCCGGCCGGCCTCTTGCACGCTTTCCATCCACGCCGGGTTCGAATCTGGCCGGCCCCTTGCACGCTTTCCATCCACGCCGGGTTCGAATCCGGCCGGCCCCTTGCACGCTTTCCATCCACGCCGGGTTCGAATCCGGCCGGCCCCTTGCACGCTTTCCATCCACGCCGGGTTCGAATCCGGCCGGCCCCTTGCACGCTTTCCATCCACGCCGGGTTCGAATCCGGCCGGCCCCATTGCACGCTTTCCATCCATGCCGGGTTCGAATCCGGCCGGCCCCTTGCACGCTTTCCATCCACGCCGGGGTTCGAATCCGGCCGGCCCCATTGCAGGCTTTCCATCCACGCCGGGTTCGAATCCGGCCGGCCCCATTGCACGCTTTCCATCCACGCCGGGTTCGAATCCGGCCGGCTCCTTGCACGCTTTGCATCCACGCCGGGTTCGAATCCGGCCGGCCCCTTGCACGCTTTCCATCCACGCCGGGTTCGAATCCGGCCGGCCCCATTGCAGGCTTTGCATCCACGCCGGGTTCGAATCCGGCCGGCCCCTTGCACGCTTTCCATCCACGCCGGGTTCGAATCCGGCCGGCTCCTTGCACGCTTTCCATCCACGCCGGGTTCGAATCCGGCCGGCTACTTGCACGCTTTCCATCCACGCCGGGTTCGAATCCGGCCGGCCCCTTGCACGCTTTCCATCCACGCCGGGTTCGAATCCGGCCGGCCCCTTGCACGCTTTCCATCCACGCCGGGTTCGAATCCGGCCGGCCCCTTGCACGCTTTCTATCCACGCCGGGTTCGAATCCGGCCGGCTCCTTGCACGCTTTCCATCCACGCCGGGTTCGAATCCGGCCGGCCCCTTGCACGCTTTCCATCCACGCCGGGTTCGAATCCGGCCGGCCCCTTGCACGCTTTCCATCCACGCCGGGTTGAATGTTGAGGTTGCAACTCAGCCTCACACAAAAAAAACCAGATAAAATGCTAAAGAAACGGCGAAGTTGCCAACCGATGTGCCATGAGGCGCAGAAAGGAACGACAGCATTAATGATTTGGATGATGGTATTGAATGGTCTTGTGGCCAAGTTTGCAGACGATACAAAGGTATGGTGGAGAGGCGGGTAGGTGTGAGAAAGTAGGGAGGTGACAAAAGGGTTATACAGATTAGGAGAATGGGCAAAGACCTGGCAGATGGAATATGGTGTCAGGTGTCAAGTGTGTGGTCCTGCGCTTTGGCAGAAGAAATAAAAGCAGAGACTATTTACTAAGTGGAGAGAAAATTCAAAACTCTGAGGTGCAAAGAGATTTGGGAGACCTCGTGCAGGATTCCTGAAGGTTAATTTTCAGGCAGAGTCGGTGGTGAGGAAGGCAAATGCAATGTTAGCGTTCACTTCGAGAGGACGAGAATGTAAAAGCGAGGATGAAATGCTGAGGGTTTACAAGCACCGGCGAGGATTGCGAACAGTTCTGAGCCTCTTATCTAAGAAAGGATCTGCTGACGTTGGGGAGAGACATGGGAGGTTCACAGACATGAAAGGGTTACCACGTGACGGGGTGGCCAAACCGCGGCTCTCTGGCATTCGACGTGCGGCTCATGGAAATACATTGGTCGACCTCCTTTTTACCACGTGCTGCCACTGCGTAGAAATGAATGGGGAAAGCATTTTGGCGATAAACAGAACCGCGGGAAATCCCTTGAGACTTAATTCAATCGCTCAAGAGCCAGTGAGAATCGCTACGTGGCGCTGAAGGCAGCTTGAAGACAGAGGCGCGAGTTTCAAAATACACGACGTGGGCGCACAAAGTGTTAATGAGTCTAGGCCTGACCTCACTCACGTCGTGTATATTAACGCAGCGTAACACAGGATGCTGAATTGTGCAGACCTAGTTGGTACACTGCAGATACAAGTTTTGTTTACAAGTGTCTGTGAAAATTTTGTGAAGGAAGATGGCGTCATCAAATTGTAAGAAACGAAAATATGGAGATTAAAAGAGACATTTTAAGCCACAGTAGGAGGAAGATTTTACATTCACCATTAAAGGAGGTAAACTTTTGTGTCTCATCTACAATGTGTCACTCAGTCATTACAAAGCCAGTGATTTGAAACGCCACTATGAAACAAATCACAAAACCTTTTCGGCTGATTATCCACAAATGACTAAACAAATAAATATCATTAAAAATATCTGATTTTTTCCCTTTTGTTTTTATTTTTGGCAGTCTAATCTTATGTTACTGAAACGCAAATTCGCATATTTTTCTTAATGTTCCCGTAGTTCATCACCGTATTAAATACGCTCAATATAGTTAAAACAATCGTCAGTCAGGATTTTTGAAAACATTTGGTACGTACGTACATCATGATTACTGAAACTAATACAAATTAACAGTTTAAAAAACTACGTGCATGAATAAATATTGTTGCGTACATGTATTTCTTAACATTTATATAAAAGTTTGGTAACAAAATGTGTATGTAACAATAAAGACGTGTGTGTAAACTTTGTTCATGTCTTGAGGCTCTCAAACACCTGAAGTTAATCGTATGTGGCTCTTACATTAAGTAAGTTTGGCCAGCCCTGCCACGTGAGGATTGACTGGTGGCTCTGGGCCTGTACTCACCGGCACTCTGAAGAATGAGGGGTGGCTTCATTGAAACCTATCGTATGCTGAAAGGGCTCGATAGAGTGGATGTGGAGAGGACGTTTCCTTTGGTGGGAGAGTCTAAGACCGGAGGACACAGCCTCAGGATAGAGAAATGTCCATTTAGAACGGAGGTGAGAAGGAATTTCTTTAGCCAGAGTGGCAAATCTGTGGAATTTGTTGCCCCAGGTGGTCGTGGAGGTCAGATCATTGGGTATATTTAAAGCAGAGGTTGATAGATTCTTGGCTGGTCAGGGCATGAGTGGATACAGGGAGAAGGCAGGAGATTGGGGGCCGAGAGGGAAATTGGATTCGATGATGAAATGATGGAGCAAACTCTGGTAAAATTACCTGAACATAGAACAGTTTAGCCCAGGAATAGGCCTCTCAGTGTACAATCTTTGCATGGAACACAATGCCGAGTTAGCATGGCCAAGCGGATAAGGCGTCGGCCTAGTGATCTGAAGGTCACTGGTTCGAGCCTCAGCTGAGGCAGCGTGTTTGTGTCCTTCAGCAAGGCACTGAACCACACATTGCTCTGCGACGACACCGGTGCCAAGCTGCTTGGGTCCTAGTGCCCTTCCCTTGGACAACATCGGTGGCGTGGAGAGGGGAAGGCTTGCAGCTTGGGCAACTGCCGGTCTCCCATACAACCCTGCCCAGGCCTGCGCTCTGGAAAAACCTTCCAAGGCGCAAATCCATGGTCTCTCGAGACCGATGGATGCCTGTCTATCCCCAGCCTGAACATGAGCAATACCCTCCCCTAATCACGTGCCTACCTACCAGCATCTCACCGTCTTTTCAGCTTCCAATAGTACCCCCAGCAGCCCAGTCCAGCCACCGACCATCCATGTGAAAGAAGAATTTGCCCTGCATTTGCCCCCCTTTAAATCTGTCCCCCACTCACCCTAAAAGCGTGACATCCAGATTTGACATTTCGCGGGGAGAAAGATTCCGAGTGTCCAACCCTCGCTGTGTCATTCATCACTTTATAAACTTCCTGTCTGTTGTACGGTTCCGGGTGAAAGTGAATTTGTGTTTCGCCTCGGCCATTTCTGATCGGGTGACTGTGGTGCTTCCCTCCAGCAGCCCCTCTGCCGTCCCCTCCCTCGACCTTCACCGCCTCACGCGGTGTCCTGTACATTGACCTGGAGGAACATTCCAGCTGCTCCTGAAGCCTCTCCCGATTCAGTACCCGACTCCTGCACCTCCTTCTCCCACACTCAGCTTATTCCACACAACACCCACGGCTCGCTGTGGGTCTCAGGAGGGTCAAAATTATCAACTGGGGACATTTCAGCTGAACGTGAGAGTGAAGTCCATACCCGCATTGCCTCTATCTCTGATAGAATTTGCCTATTTTGGATCATAAACCCCTCCGAGATGCAGCTACAAGCAACTTGCAAACACTGTGGGGTGTTTTCAGCTCTGTTCCTTACATTTATTTAACCCTTCGAACAGGGTCTCCTCTGTCAAATCCCACACCCACTAAAATCACATTTTTCATACCGCCCAAGGGGGCTCTGGCCCTGGTTTCGGGCTGAAAGCTCAGCTGAACCAAGACAAGCCTTTATCAGTTTCACTGCCTCGTCGTCGTTGAGTTCACAGGGACTCACTGTTAGTGAATAATTCATGTGGGTCAAAGGTCGGAATGATCTTCACCAGACATCTGACTAAAAGGGGGTTTCACTCATCAGGGAACGTCCTAGTGGGTTCACTGGCTGCGGGAATGTCTCGGACTGTGGCCCTGAAGGAATTATATCCACTGGCTGCGGGAATGTCTGGGACTGTGGCCCTGAAGGAATTATATCCACTGGCTGCGGGAATGTCTCGGACTGTGGCCCTGAAGGAATTATATCCACCGGCTGCGGGAATGTCTGGGACTGTGGCCCTGAAGGAATTATATCCACTGGCTGCGGGAATGTCTTGGACTGTGGCCCTGAAGGAATTATATCCACTGGCTGCGGGAATGTCTGGGACTGTGGCCCTGAAGGAATTATATCCACTGGCTGCGGGAATGTCTTGGACTGTGGCCCTGAAGGAATTATATCCACTGGCTGCGGGAATGTCTGGGACTGTGGCACTGAAGGAATTATATCCACTGGCTGCGGGAATGTCTTGGACTGTGGCCCTGAAGGAATTATATCCACTGGCTGCGGGAATGTCTGGGACTGTGGCCCTGAAGGAATTATATCCACTGGCTGCGGGAATGTCTGGGACTGTGGCACTGAAGGAATTATATCCACTGGCTGCGGGAATGTCTTGGACTGTGGCCCTGAAGGAATTATATCCACTGGCTGCGGGAATGTCTGGGACTGTGGCCCTGAAGGAATTATATCCACTGGCTGCGGGAATGTCTCGGCCCAATATGAATCTTCCCAATGCCCATCACATGCTGCCTTTGTTACAAAATCTCACAGAATCCCGTCTGAACACCCAGCTGCCATTTCAGCATTTCAGTTTCCCAGCGGCTGTGTCAGCTGATTGTTCTTGCTGAGCCCTCGATCGGCTGCTCAAAAATCATTCGTTTAATCTCGATTTTTCCCACCCTTTAATTCCTTTAAGGAGACGGGGGGACTGCAGACAAACTGCGAAAAGAATTCCAAGTTCAAAGCACATTTATCATCAAAGACCATAAGAAAAAGGAGCGGAAGTCGGCCATTCGGCCCATCGAGTTTGCTCCGCTATTTTATCAGGAGCTGATCCATTCTCCCATTTAGTCCCATTACCCCGCCTTCTCACCATAACCTTCAATGCTCTGGCTACTCAGATACCTATCAATCTCTGCCTTAAATACACCCAATGACCTGGTCACCACAGCTGCCCGTGGCAACAAATTCCACAGATTCACCACCCTCTGGCTAAAAAAAATTCTTTGCATTTCTGTTCTGAATGGGCGCCCTTCAATCCTTAAGTCATGTCCTCTTGTACTAGACTCCCCCACCATGGGAAACAACTTTGCCACATCCACTCTGTCCATGGCTTTCAACATTCGAGATGTTTCTATGAGGTCCCCCCTCATTCTTCTAAACTCCAAGGAGTACAGTCCAAGAGCGGTCAAACGTTCCTCATATGTTAACCCTCTCATTCCCGGAATCATTCTAGTGAATCTTCTCTGAACCCTCTCCAATGTCAGCACATCCTTTCTTAAATAAGGAGCCCAAAACTGCACACAGTATTCCAAGTGAGGTCTTACCAGTGCCTTATAGAGCCTCAACATCACATCCCTGCTCCTATACTCTATTCCTCTAGAAATAAATGCCAACATTGCATTCACCTTCTTCACCACCGACTCAACCTGGAGGTTAACCTTAAGGGTATCCTGCACGAGGACTCCCAAGTCCCGTTGCATCTCAGAACTTTGAATTCTCTCCCCTTTTAAATAATAGTCTGCCCGTTTATTTCTTCTACCAAAGTGCATGACCATACACTTTCTGACATTGTAATTCATTTGCCACTTCTTTGCCCATTCCCCCAATCTATCCAAGTCTCTCTGCAGACTCTCTGTTTCCTCAGCACTACCGGCCCCTCCACCTATCTTTATATCATCAGCAAACTTAGCCACAAAGCCATCTATTCCATAATCCAAATTGTTGATATACAATGTAAAAAGAAGCGGCCCCAACACGGACCCCTGTGGAACACCACTGGTAACCGGCAGCCAACCAGAATGGGATCCCTTTATTCCCACTCTGTTTCCTGCCAATCAGCCAATGCTAAATCCACATATGTAACTTTCCCATAATTCCATGGGCTCTTATCTTGTTTAGCAGCCTCATGTTAAAGGCCTTCTGAAAATCCAAATACACAACATCCACTGCATCTCCCTTGACTAGCCTACTTGTAATTTCCTCAAAAAATTGCACTAGGTTTGTCAGGCAGGATTTTCCTTTAAGGAAACCAATCTGAGTTCTGCCTATCTTGTCATACTCCTCCAGGTACTCCGTAACCTCATCCTTGACAATCGACTCCAACAACTTCCCAACCACCGATGTCAAGCTAACAGGTCTGTAATTTCCTTTTTGCTTCCTTGCCCCCTTCTTAAATAGCGGAGTGACATTTGCAATCTTCCAGTCCTCTGGAACCAGGCCAGAATCTATTGACTTTTGAAAGATCATTGTTAATGCCTCTGCAATCTCTCCAGCTACTTCCTTCAGAACACAAGGGTGCATTCCATCTGGTCCAGGAGATTTATCTGCCCTTAGACTATTCAGCTTCCTGAGTACTTTCTCTGTCGTAATTGTGACTGCGCATATTTCTCTTCCCTGACACCATTGAATGTCCGGTATATTGCTGATGTCTTCCTCATTGAAGACTGATGTAAAATACTTGTTCAGTTCCTCCGCCATCTCCTTATCTCCCATTACAATTGCTCCAGCATCATTTTCTATCAGTCCTATATCTACTCTCACCTGTCTTTTATATACTTGAAAAAGCTTTTAGTATCCTCTTTGATATTATTTGCTAGCTTCCTTTCATAATTCATCTTTTCCCTCTTAATGACCTTCTTAGTTTCCTTTTGTAAGCTTTTAAAAGCTTCCCAATCCTCTGTCTTCCCAGTAATTTTTGCTTCCTTGTATGCTCTCTGCTTTGCTTTTACTTTGGCTTTGACTTCTCTTGTCAGCCACGGTTGCATCCTTTTTCCATTCGAAAATGTCTTCTTGTTTGGACTATATTTGTCTTGCACCTTCCTCACTTCTCGCATAAACTCCAGCCACTGCTTCCCTGCCGTCTTTCCCGCTAGTGTCCCTTTCCAGTCAACCTTGGCCAGTTCCTCTCTCATGCTGCTGTAATTCCCTTTACTCCACTGAAATACCGACACATCAGATTTCGGCTTCTCTTTCTCAGATTTCACAGTGAACTCAATCATGCTACGATCACTGCCTCCTAAGGGTTCCTTCACTTCCATCTCTCTAATCACCTCTGGTTCATTACACAATACCCAATCCAGTACAGCCGATCCCCTAGTGGGCTCAACAACAAGCTGTTCTAAAAAGCCATCTCATAGACATTCTACAAATTCTCTCACTTGAGATCCAGTGCCGACCTGATTTTCCCAATCCACTCGCATGTTAAAATCCCCTACAATGATCATAACACTGCCCTTCTGGCAAGCCTTTTCTATTTCCTGTTGTAATTTGTAGTCCACATCATTGCAGCTGTTTGGAAGCCTGTAGATAACTGCCATCAGAGTCCTTTTACCCCTGCGATTTCTTAGCTCAACCCATAAAGATTCTGTACCTTCCAATCCTCTTTCTAATGATTTAATATCATTTCATACCATTAAAGCCACGCTACCCCCTCTGCCTACCTGCCTATCCTTCCGATACACCGTGTATCCTTGGACGTTCAGCTCCCAGAGACATGCATACTTTAACCACATCTCAGTGATGGCCACAATATCATACCTGCCAATCTGTAACTGTACAACAAGATCATCCACCTTATTCCTTATGCTGCGTGCATTTAAGTATAACACCTTAAGACTGTATACATCATCATATACTACTGTGAACCACACACACAAAATGCTGGAGGAATGCAGCAGGCCAGGCAGCATCTATAGGGAGAAGCGCTGTTGATGTTTCGGGCCGAGACCCTTCATCAGGACTAACTGAAAGGAAAGATAGTAAGAGATTTGAAAGTAGGAGAGGGAGGGGAAAATGCGAAATCTCACTACTGTGAGATTCAGTTTCTTCAAGGCGTTTACCAGAAAAAGAAACACAATAGAATTTCACAAAAAAACTGCAAATAAACAGACACTGACAAAACAACCGAAAGGCAAAGGAAGACAAGGGTTATGCACAGTCCATGTTTTGCTTGAAGACTTTTCATCTGGTTTGAAAGACAGAAGGAGATAAACAAGATGGTCTGCACCCCAGGGTTCTGACAGAGGTGGCTGAAGAGATTGTGGAGGCATAGGTAACGATCTTTCAAGAATCACTAGTTCCTGCAATGGCTCCGATGGACTGGAAATTTGCAAATGTCACTCTACTTTTTGAGGAAAAAGACAGGAAATAATAGGCTAGTTAGCCTGACTTCAGTGGTTGGGAAGATGTCGGAGTCCATTATTAATGGTTAGGGTACTTGGAGTCCATTATTAATGCTGAGGGGTTAGGGTACTTGGAGGCCATTATTAAAGCTGAGGGGTTAGGGTACTTGGAGTCCATTATTAATGCTGAGGGATTAGGGTACTTGGAGGCCATTATTAATGCTGAGGGGTTAGAGTACTTGGAGTCCATTATTAATGCTGAGGGGTTAGGGTACTTGGAGGCCATTATTAATGCTGAGGGGTTAGGGTACTTGGAGTCCATTATTAATGCTGAGGGATTAGGGTACTTGGAGGCCATTATTAATGCTGAGGGGTTAGGGTACTTGGAGGCCATTATTAATGCTGAGGGGTTAGGGTACTTGGAGTCCATTATTAATGCTGAGGGATTAGGGTACTTGGAGGCCATTATTAATGCTGAGGGGTTAGGGTACTTGGAGTCCATTATTAATGCTGAGGGGTTAGGGTACTTGGAGGCCATTATTAATGCTGAGGGGTTAGGGTACTTGGAGTCCATTATTAATGCTGAGGGATTAGGGTACTTGGAGGCCATTATTAATGCTGAGGGGTTAGGGTACTTGGAGTCCATTATTAATGCTGAGGGGTTAGGGTACTTGGAGGCCATTATTAATGCTGAGGGGTTAGGGTACTTGGAGGCCATTATTAATGCTGAGGGGTTAGGGTACTTGGAGGCCATTATTAATGCTGAGGGGTTAGGGTACTTGGAGGCCATTATTAATGCTGAGGGGTTAGGGTATTTAGAGGCACGCGATGAAATAGGCCTGAGTAAGCAGCTTTTCTTCAGGGGAAATCCTGCCTGACAGATCTGTTGGATTTCTTTGAGGGAACAACGAGCAGATTAGACGAAGGGGAGACACTGAGCCTGATGAAGGGTCTCGGCCTGAAATGTCGACTGTTTACTCTTTTCCGTAGAGGCCTGCCGCGATCCTCCAGCATTTTGTGCGCGTCAGTAGATGTGGCGTATTTGGATTTTCAGAAGGCCTTTGACAAGGTGCCGCACATGAGGCTACTGAATAGGATAAGACCCCACGGTATTACAGGAAGGGTACGAGTATGGATACAAGTTTGCCTGACTGGCCGGAGGCAAAGGGTGGGAATAAAGGGGGCATTTTCTGCTTGGCTGCCGGTGGCTAGTGGAGTTCCACGGGAGTCGTTGTTGGGACCACTTCTTTCCACCCGGCATGCCAATGACTCCGATGACGGAATTGGTGGCTTTGTGGCCACGTTTATCGACGATACTATGTGGAGGTGCGGGTAGTGTTGAAGAAACAGGGGGTCTGCAGAAGGACTTGGACGAATTAGGAGAATGGGCAAAGAAGTGGCGGTTGGAATGCTGTGTTGGGAAGTGTATGGTTATGTACTCTGATAAAATGAATAAAGGCACAGAGTATTTTCTATATGAGGAACAAATTCAGAAATCAAATGAGGAAAATCACTTGGGAGTCTTCATGCAGGATTCCAAAAAGGTTATCTGATGGGCTGAGTTGGTGGGAGGGCTGGCTGGCAAATCCAATGTCGGTATATATTTCAAGATGACTAGATTGTAACAGCAAGGATCTAAAGTTGAGGCTTTATAAGGCATCGGTCAGACTGCACGTAGAGTATTGTCAGCAGATTTGGGACCCTCATCTAAGAGAGGGTGTGCTGGCGTTGGAGAGGGTCCAGAGGAGGTTCACAAAAACTGTCCCAGATAATGAAAGGGTTAAAGTACGAGCGGCGTTTGACGACTCTGGTCTTGTATTTGCTGGAGCTTAGAGGAATGAGAGGGGATTCTCACCGAGATCTGTCAGATATTGAAAGGCCTCGACAGAGTGGATGTGGAGAGGATGTTTTCCGTAGGTGGGAAAGTCGAAGATCAGAGGGCACAGCCTCAGAATACAAGGACATACCTTTAGGGCAGAGATGAAGAGGAATTTCTTTAGCCAGAGGGTGGTGAATCTGTGGAATTCATTGCCACAGAGGGTCGTCGAGGATATCATTGGCAAATTTGAAGAAGAGGTTGATAAGTTCTCGATTAGTAACGGTGTCAAAGGTTACCTGGAGAAGGCATGAGAATGGGGTTGTCGCCAATATTCAGCTTACTCTCTCAGCATAATCCTGAAACGAACTCATACAAAATATTCATTTCCTTTTACTATTCTCCTGTTCCCAATATTTAGGTTTTAAAATTCAATTCCAGCATCCCTCCGATTGTCATTTCAGTCCCTGATCTCCTCCTCTGCAGCTTCCAATCCCTGTAACACACACCGGACTGCCCGTGATTCACTCAATCCTGGTGCTCTCTTGTCCGGATGGAACCGAGCACATCCCGGACCCTCACGCCGGTTTTTATTGAAGCGCTGTCACGGGACGACCCTTCACAATCACTGGGCTTCCCTCACTGTCAGATGTTTGTGACTCGAGTGTGACGAGATGATTCCGAGCCAGTGGGTGTAACGGGACCGCTGGGTGAGTAACCGTGTGACAACTGACCCAGTCTTTGGTACAAATACAGATAACATGCACAGGCAGTTCAGCTCCACCCGGACGCCAAATGGAGTCAATGAACTACAGCACCTGATCGAACACACCAGACAGTGACCTTACCCAACAACCCCACTCCTTTATTAATCCGACATCGCAAAGATTCACACATAGTTTCAAACAATTACAGCTTCAGTTTCAGCTGCTGCAGACCAACCTGGCCAGCATTTCATCCTGGTGAATTCTTCAACTCCCTGGATCAGGACTGTCTTCGTCAGCTGTCGTTCTCTGGAGTAACCCCTGCCGGCTACTTTTATACATTTCCACACATCTTCCAGACATTGCTAATGTAGGTGTCACTACTTACTCAGCTATAGGGTTCAGTCCTTATCCACACGTTTCTTTAACCGCTTTAATTCCTGTTGGCA
The DNA here is from genome assembly GCF_048418815.1 of Hemitrygon akajei. Classification (NCBI taxonomy): domain Eukaryota; kingdom Metazoa; phylum Chordata; class Chondrichthyes; order Myliobatiformes; family Dasyatidae; genus Hemitrygon; species Hemitrygon akajei. The sequence goes on along the minus strand of NC_133148.1, from coordinate 19,948,794 downwards.
TCATCCCACAAACATCTCAACGATCTGTTCCTTAGTTAGCTTGGCATGCGCTCGTGAGTTTACACTTGATCAGATTGTCGCTTCCACAAGCTGCCAGTTGTCAAAAGATCCTCATCTCTTGTCCTCTTCCCTGGAATAGTGGGGAAGCTCACGGCACTGTGAAATTGTCTCGGCTTTGTTCTCGGCTCAATACTGACCACAATCCAATCATGTGACCTCCCTTCCCCCCACCGTTCCTTTTAGTTTCTGGTTCCCAGCGTCTCTTCTGAGTCAGCAGGGGGTCCTCCCAGAGGCTGATGGGATACTTGGCATCTCACTGGCAGCCACAACCTGGACATTACCCGATGGAGAGTCCGAGTTATGGGGAGGGATTGGAAAGTGCGGGGATGTTTTCCTGGAGAGAATGAGGCTGAGGGGTGACTGACAGGGGTATTTAAAATTATAAGAGACGCAGATAGTGAATGCAGTCAGAATCTTTTACCCATGGTCGGAGTTTCAAAAGTAAGAGGAGATAGGATTAAGGTGGGAGGAAGGAAGCTTAAAGATGATTTGTGGGGAGTTTTGTTCATTCCTGACAGAAATATTTAAACTCTGAGAGCCACGAACAGGATAGTTTGTCAGTGTTGCTTCCCGGACGGAAATATCTATTACTCGAAGGAATAATTTAAATTCAGTGGGAGACATTTTAAGGGATTAATATTATTGTCTTTACACAAAGGGGCACAGAAGACACGGACACCGGAAGTAGCATAGACCGACACGACAGCAACATTTAAAAGACATTTCCCCAGACAGGCCGGGAACAGAGGGAGCCAGCCACGTGCAGGGATCAGTTAAACTGGCACCATGCTCAGCACAGACACGATGGGCAGAAGGGCCTGTTCCTGTGCTGTCCTGGTCTGTGTGCTTGATAATTGGGAATTAATGCAGTAGGAGGTAAAATCATTTAGAGTCACAGTTTGAGAGGCATTTCCATAATAGGTCTACAGCGGATGCAATCTTCCTGGCTCTCCACTCGGCCTCCGATCACTGGACAATAGCAATACTTACACCAGGCTGCTACTTACTGACTATAGCTCAGCTTTCTACACAGTCACACCCTCAGTTCTACTCAAACGACTCTTAAACCCGAGCTCCTGTACCTCCCTCTGCAACTGGATCCTTGACTTTCTCACCAGGAGATCACACTACGCGCTGCATCCGCAAAGCAAACAGCATTATGAAGGACCCCACGCACCCCTCATACAAACTCTTCTCCCTCCTGCCGTCTGGGAAAAGGATCCGAAGCATTCGGGCTCTCACGACCAGACTGTGTAACAGTTTCTTCCCCCAAGCTATCAGACTCCTCAGTACCCAGAGCCTGGACTGACACCTTACTGCCCTATTGTCCTGTTTATTATTTATTGTAATGCCTGCACTGTTTTTGTGCACTTTACGCAGTCCGGTGTAGGTCTGTAGTCTAGTATAGCTTTCTCTGTGTTTTTTTTTATTACGTAGTTCAGTCTAGTTTTTTTGTACTGTGTCATGTAACACCATGGTCCTGAAAAACGTTGTCTCGTTTTTACTGTGTACTGTACCAGCAGTTATGGTCGAAATGACAATAAAAGTGACTTGACTTGACAGTCTGTGTGGATCGGAAATGACGTCTCCACCTCGCTGACGATCAACACTGACACGCCTCAAGGACTCCCGCTCAGCCCGCTGACAGCTCGACTCCCTTCTGCACCCACCACACAGCTCAAACGCCGTCTGCAAATTTGCTGATGACGCAACTATTGCTGGCTGATCTTCAGACGGTGACGAGGAGGCGTACGTGAGTGAGATTGTTCAGAATGGCGTCAGCAGCAACAACTGTGCACTCAACGTCAGACCAAAGAAGCGATTGAGGAAGTCGAGGGAACACACACCAGTCCTCGTCGAGGGATCAGAAGTGGAAGGGGTGAAGTTCCTGGATGTGAAGATCTCTGAGGATCTAGGTATCCTGGAGCCAGCATATTGATGAAGGCTTGACAGTGTATACACTTCATGAGGAGCCGACTCTGACAATGTCAGCAAGGCCAAGGGACTGATTGTAGATTCAGGAGAGGGAAACCATTGGTCCAAGAGCCAGTCCTCATCGAGGGATCGGAGGTGGAGAGGGTCAGCAACGGTAAATTCCCGGGTGTCACTGTGTCAGAGGATCTGTCCTGGACCCAGCACACGGGAAAGAACGCCAGCACCTCTACTTCGGCATGGCATCTAAAACTTTGACAAACTTTCAGAGACGGGTAGCAGAGAGTGTACTGACTGGAAACACCAATGCCCTTGAATGGAAAATCCTATGAAAGGTAGTGGATTCAGCCCAAGTACATCGCAGGTAAAGTCTCCCAGCCACTGGGCACAACTGTATGAAATGCGGTAGAAAAGCAGCATCCTCCGTCGGAGACTCTCACCACCCAGGCCAGGCTCTCTCCTCACTGCTGCCATCAGGTAGGTGGTACAAGCGCCTCAGAACTTGCACCACCTGGTTCAGGAACAGTTGCCACCCCCTCAGCCATCAGGCTCTTGAACAAAGGGTTTAACTACACTCACTTGCCCATCCATTGAGACGTTCCTACAACCAATGATCTCACCTTAAAGACTTTATCTTCTTATCTCATTAGTTATTACTATTTAAGACCATAAGGTACAGGAGCAGAATGAGGCCATTTGGCCCATCGGGTCTGCTCTGCCATTTCAACACAGCTGGTCCAAATTTCCTCTCAGCTCTGATCTCCTGCCTTCTCCCCATATCCCATCATTCCTGACCAATTAAAGAATCTATCAACCTCTGCCTTAAATATACATAAAGACTTGGCCCCCAGAGTTGCCCGTGGCATAGAAATTCCACAGATTCACCAGTCTCTGGCTAAAGAAATTCTCCTCATCTCCATTCTAAAAGGACGCCCCTCCATTCTGAGGCTGTGTCCTCTGGTCAGACTCTCCTACCACTGGAAACATCCTCTCCACATCCACTCTATCACCATTCGACAGGTTTCAATGAGGTCACCCCTCATTCTCCTGAATTCCAGTGAATAAAGGCCATCAAACACTCTCCATAAGACAAGCTATTCAATCCTGAAATCATTTTTGTGAGCCTCCTTTGAACTCTCTCCAGTTTCAGCTCATCCTTTCTAAGATAAGGGACTTAAACCTGCTGACAATACTCCGTGGAGCCTCACCAGTGTTTTATAAAGTTACGACATTACTTCCTTGTTTTTGTATTCCAGTCCTCTCGAAATGAATGCTAACATCACATTTGCCTTCCTCACCACAGACTCAACCTGCAAATTAACCTTTCGGGCAGGGGGTGGCCATTCCATGCGTCAATTTTCTCGCGCACGGGTTCGGTTGCACCACGCAACTCTTGACCCCCCCCCCCCCCCGATTCAATTCACAAACAATGCACAACGGTTTTCCTGACGGACCCGCTATAAATAAGAACTCATTCTCCCACCGTTCATTGAATTCATGCATACTGTCACTTCCTGCTTTCCTTTTGCATTGTGATGGGTAACTGAATGTAAAAACAAGGCTTCATTTTCGAAAAAGTGCAAAACTGCAAATGTTCACAAAGGACGAGCAAAGCACAACTCCATAGCGCACGAGTGTCAATTGTAAACTGACTGGTAAAAACCTGCGACGCACCGCTGGTGCAGACGCCTGGCGCCTCAGGATCAAACGTGTTTTGAACAGTTATGGAACGGCCGCAGAGCAAAAGTCCTTCTTTCCTAGCTTAACTCATCGAACATTTTTTAAAATAGAAAACAGATTAATGTGAAAGAAGATAACATTCGCCAAAAGATGGGCACGAAATAATAAAATCGCTACAGATTTATTCTCAGTAAAACCCATTTCTAGCTCTAAGCTACTTGAATTCCTGTTATAGATCTTTTTCTACAAATCGGTTTTTGGTTAATACTTTTTGCATGAGTAGGCCTACTCTTTCATTATTATCACTGGGGTGCAATGCGCCACTTTTGATGCATGCGCTAGAGTTTGGCCATCCCTGCTTTAGGAAATCCTGCACAAGGACTATCAAGTCCCTTTGCACTTCAATTTTGTTTGTATTTTCTCTCCATTTAGAAAATAGTCAACCCTTTCATTTCTTCTACCAAAGTGCAAGACCAAACACTTCCTAACACTGTATTCCATCTGCCATTTCTTTGCCAATGCTTCCAAACTAACTCCTTCCGTTGTCTCTCTAAAACTACCGCCCTCCACCTATCTTCATATCATCTGCAAACTTTTCAACAAAGCCATCAATTCCATCATCCAAATCACTCACATATAACGTAAAAAGAATCAGTCCCAACACAGACCCCTGTGGAACACCACCAGGCACTGACAGCCAGCCAGAGAAAGGCTCCCTTTATTCCCACTCTTTGCCTCCTGCCAGTCAACCACCGCTTTGTCCACACTCGAATCTTTCCTGCAAACCATGGCTTGTAGCTTGTTAAGCAGCCTCAAGTCAAGGCCTTCTGAAAATCCAAATACATAACATCAGCTGATTCTCCTTTGTCTATCCTGCTTGTTATTTCTTGAAAGAATTCCATTAGGTTTGTCAGGTAAGATTTTCCCTTGACAAAACCATGCTGACTATGGTCTATTTTATCATGTTTTTACCCTGAGACCTCATCCTTAATAATCGACTCCAACATCTTCCCAACCACTGAGGTCAGACTAACTGGCCTATAGTATCCTTTCTTCTGCCACTCTCCCTTCCTGAAGAGAGGGGTGACATTAGCAATTTTCCAGTCTTCCAGAACCATTCCAGAACCTAGTGCTTCTTGAAAGATCATTATCAATGCCTCCATGATCTTTTCAGCCTCCACTTTCAGAACCCTGGGGTGTAGTCCACCTGTCCAGGTGACTTATCTACCTTCATACCTTTCAATTTCCCAAGAACCTTCTCTCTAGTTGTGGTAACTTCACACACTTCATGCCCCCTGACACCAGGAACTTCCACCATGTTGCTAGTGTCTTCCACGGTGAAGACCGATGCAAAATACTCATTCAGTTCATCCGCCACTTCATTGTTTCCCATTACTACCTCTCCAGCATCGTTTTCTCACCTCTCTTTTACACTTTATGTCTCTGAACAAACTTTTTGGTTTCTGCTTTAATATTATTGGCTAATTTACTTTTGTATTCCATTTTTAACTTCTTAATGACTTTTTACTTGGCTTCTGTTGGTTTTTAAAAGCTTCCCAATCCTCTAACTTCCCAGTAATCTTTGCTCTATTATCTACTCATTCTTTGTCTTTTACGTTGGCTTTGACTTCTCTTGTTAGCCATGGTTGTGTCATTTTTCCTTTAGAGTACTTCTTCTTCTTTGGGACGTATATATCCTGTACCTTCTGAATTGCCCCCAGAAACTCCAGCCATTGCTGCTCTGCCATCATCCCTGCCAGTGTTCTTTTCCAATCGATTCTGGCCAACTCCTTTCTCGTACCTCTGTAATCCCCTTCACTCCACTGTGATACTGATACATCTGACTTTAGCTTCTCCCTCTCTAATTTCAGGGTGAATTTAATCATATTATGATCACTTTCCCCTCAGGGTTCTTTTACCTTAAGCTCACTGATTAATTCTGGCTCATTAAACAACACCCAATCCAGAATAGCTGATCCTCTAGTGGGCTCAACCACGAACTGCTCGAAAAATTCATCTTGTAGGCACTCCAGAAACTCCCACTCCTGGAATCCAGTACCAACCTGATTTTCCCAATCTCCGTGCATATTGAAATCCCCCATGACTACTGTGACATTGCCCTTTTGGCGTGCATCTTCTATCCCCCGTTGTAATTTCTAGGCCACATCTTTACTACTGTTTGGGATACACATACAACTCCTATCAGGGTCTTTTTACTCTTGCAGTTCCTTAGCTCCATCCACAATGATTCAACACCTTCTGACCCTACGTCACCTCTTCTAATGATTTCAATTCATTTTTTACCAACACAACAATGGCGGTCCCTTTGCCTTCCTGCCTATCCTTTCCATATTAATATCCTTGGACATACATCCTAATAATATCCTAATATTTTGATATCCTTGGACATTAAGCTCCCAGCTATAATCTTCTTTCAGCCATGTTTCAGTGATGCCCACAACATCTCACCTGCCAATCTTTAACTGCGCTACAAGTTCATCTACCTTATTCCGTCTACTGCGCACATTCAAATATAACACCTTCGGTCCTGTATCTACCCTTTTCGATTTTGTCCACTTTTTACGTTGCAACTCAACCTGTTGACTGCAACTCTGTCCTGTCAATAGCCCCTCCTCACTACACATTGCCTCTGTTTGTAAACCAGCTACCTCATCTTCAGCACTCTCATCCACCTTTCCTACGGTACTTTTTACATTGAAATATCCACAGCTCAGGATTCATCGCACTGTGCTCAACCTTTAGATTCCTGACTTTGTCCGAGGTCTTACCACCATCTGTCTCCACAACCTCTCCACTAACGATTCTGGCATTCTGGTTCCCATCCCCCTGCAACTCTAGTTTAAACCCCACCGTGCAGCATTAACAAACCTTCCCACTGGGATATTAGTCCAAACTGTCTCTTCTGTACAGGTCCCACCTTCCCTAGAAGAGAGCCCAATCATCCAAGAGTATTATGCTCTCCCTCCTATCCCAACTCCTCCACCATGTATTAAACTGTATAATCTTCCTAGTTCTGGCCTCATTAGCACGTGGCACGTGTAGCAATTCTGAGATCACAACCCTGGAGGTCCTGCCCTTAGCACTGCACAGGATCAGAAAAAGTTGCAGGGAACTCAGCCAGCTCCATGATGGACACTACTCTCCCCAGCATCACCTGGAAGAGACAATGCCACAAACAGGCGATGTCCATCATGAAGGATCTCAATTACCCAGGACACGTCCTCTTCTCATCGCTACCATCAGGGAGGAGGTACAAGAACCTGAAGACACACACTCAGCATTTCAGCAACAGCTTCTTCCGCTCTATCGTCCGATTCCTGAATGGACATTAAACCCATAAACATTTCCTCAGATTTTTCCCTCTCTCTTTGCACTAGTTAATCTACTTTTTTAAAACTTCAATGTAACTTACAGTTTTTCCGATTATGTATTGCAATGTTTAGCTGCCACAAAACAACCGATTTCATGACGTATGCCAGTGAGGTTAAACCTGCTCCTGACTCAGAGACACAGAAACAGACGGGGTACAGAAGGGTGTGCGTCCCAGTCAGACGAATGATCAAAAAATGTCCAAAGAGCCTGTCTCCAGTCTGTATGTATCATTTGTCTCACCACGCCGAATTATAGGAAAGATTATAGAGAGATTTACTAGAATGTTACCTGGGTTTCAGCACCTAAGTTACAGAGAAAGGTTGAACAAGTTAGGTCTTTATTCTTTGGAGCAGAGAAGGTTGAGGGGGGACTTGATAGAGGTATTTAAAATTATGAGGGGATAGATAGAGTTGACGTGGATAGGCTTTTTCCATTCAGAGCAGGGGAGATTCAAACAAGAGGACATGAGTTGAGACTTAAGGGGCAAAAGTTTAGGGGTAACATGAGGGGGAATTTCTTTACTCAGAGAGTGGTAGCTGTATGGAATGAGCTTCCAGTAGAAGTGCTAGAGGCAGGTTCAATATTGTCATTTTAAAAAAAATTGGATAGGTATATGGACAGGAAAGGAATGGAGGGTTACGGGCTGAGTGCGGGCCAGTGGGACTAGGTGAGAGTAAGCGTTCGGCACGGACTAGAAGGGCCGAGATGGCCTGTTTCCGTGCTGTAATTATTATATGCCTCTACACAGCAGCTGTGTGAAATGCTGGCAATGATGAAGGGAAACGCGTGGGAGAGACTGTGCATCCGTTTGTGGACCCCGACTCGCTGATAGAGTCTTAATCTGTGAGTGTCCCCACCCCACTGCAGGGAGGTGGGAAGGAGTAGTCAGGGAGGTAAAACATACCACTGAGAACAGCCTTTCTGTGTCTGTCCTGAGGGGTCAGGCTGAGGTAGTGGGGGTGTGTACACCACAAACATCAGGGTGAAATTCCTCCCCGTCCTGCCTGAATGTTCATCCCAGGGGCCACCTCAGCCTATGTTTACGCAGGTGGGATGACTGTGAGATCCTCTTCCCTCAGTCAGAGCAAGTGAACGGCCTTCTCCCTGGCGTGAACTCACTTGTGTCCCACCAGCTAGACGGGCAGAGTAAATCCTTTCCCGCTTTCGGAACAGGCGAACAGCCGGTCTCCAGTATGAACAAGCCGGTGATTATGCAGGTGGAACCACTGTGTGAACCCTCTCCCGCAGTCAAAGCAAGTGAACGGCCTTCTCCCTGGCGTGAACTGGCTTGTGTCCCACCAGCTAGACGGGCAGAGTAAATCCTTTCCCGCATTCGGAACAGGCGAACAGTTTGTCCCCAGTGTGAAGTTTACTGGTGTCTTCTAAAGGTGGACGACTGAGTGAATGCCCGCCCTCACGCAGAGCAGATGAACTGTTTCTCGCTGGCATGTCAGCAGGCAGGGTGATCAGTTCGAGCAGGCGAACGGTCCACAGGTCCCTCAAACCTGCGTCCTCACCGATTAACCGGACTCCGACAACTCACACTTGTTCCTCAATCACACTTTACGTGTTCACAAGAACAGCTCAGTTCCTGTCATCACACTGTTCTAAGCTTTGAACAAAGAAATGCCAGTTTTATATAACATTGACTAGTTGGATAGAGTGATCCTTGGTGCATTTCTGAACACAATCATCTGCATATTTAAGTACCAATCATAATACATATTTCAAGTGTAAATAACCAATTAAATTCATGTGCTAAAGGCCAATAATACGAGAATTAGTTAAATAACTGTCCGGTAGTAAGTGTTTGAATGGAATCCTTGCCTCATCTTTGTCTCTTTTCCAATTTTTTATTGAACTTTTCAAAGACGAATACATAATAGCATAAAGGGAGTGGGAGTACACTGTTGGCAATTAACACGTGTGAGTAGAAACTGTAAGTAACACCAATATAATTAACCTCCCAAACTCTTAATATAGACATGATACAAAGAAATAAAAAGATGGAAAAAATACTCCAAACTGAAAAATCAAAAATAAGGTCGAGGCAAGTCGCTTTTATTGTCATTTCAACCACAACTGCTGGTACAGTACACAGTAAAAACGAAACAACGTTCCTCCAGGACCCTGGTGCTACCTGAAACAACACAAAACTAAATTAGACTTCAGACCTACATGGACTACATAAAGTGCACAAAACAGAGCAAGACAGTACAATAATTAATAAACAAGACAATAGGCACAGTAGAGGGCAAATTACAAAATAATAATAAATGATGTAAACAATGGTTTAGCAGGAACTGAGAAAGAAATGAGCAAAAATTGCAAAGGGAGTGGAGTGGTCTTCAGGTGTGTGTGTGTGTGTGTGTGTGTGTGTGTGTGTGTGTGTGTGTGTGTGTGTGTGTGTGTGTGTGTGTGTGTGTGTGTGTGTGTGTGTGTGTGTGTGTGTGTGTGTGTGTGTGTAGGTTGGTGTCAGTACAGACTCTGGGTATTGAGGAGTCTGATGGCTTGGGGGAAGAAACTGTTACATAGTCTGGCCGTGAGAGCCCGAATGCTTCGGTGCCTTTTCCCAGACGGCAGGAGGGAGAAGAGTTTGTATGAGGGGTGTGTGGGGTCCTTCATAATGTTGTTTCCTTTGCGGATGCAGCGCGTAGTGTAAATGTCCGTGATGGTGGGAAGAGAGACCCCGATGATCTTCTCAGCTGACCTCACTATCCACTGCAGGGTCTTGCGATCCGAGATGATGCAATTTCTGAACCAGGCAGTGATGCGGCTGCTCAGGATGCTCTCAGTACAACCCCTGTAGAATGTGATGAGGATGGGGGGTGGGAGATGGACTTTCCTCAGCCTTCGCAGAAAGTAGAGACGCTGCTGGGCTTTCTTTGCTATGGAGCTGGTGTTGAGGGACCAGGTGAGATTCTCCGTCAGGTGAACACCAAGAAATTTGGTGCTCTTTACGATCTCTACCGAGGAGCCGTCGATGTTCAGCGGAGAGTGATCGCTCTGTGCCCTCCTGAAGTCAACAACCATCTCTTTTGTTTTGTTCACATTCAGAGACAGGTTGTTGGCTCTGCACCAGTCCGTTAGCTGCTGCACCTCCTCTCTGTAAGCTGACTTGTCGTTCTTGCTGATGAGACCCAGCACGGTCGTGTCATCTGTGAACTTGATGATGTGGTTCGAGCTGTGTGTTGCAGCACAGTCGTGGGTCAGCAGAGTGAACAGCAGTGGACTGAGCACACAGCCCTGGGGGGCCCCCGTGAACTAAACTAAGCAGAACTAAAAACTAAACTAAACAAAGCTGGGCTATTCTATTATATTGGATAAAATTGTTAATGTCATCAACTCCAATCCTCTACTCAAATTAATAAATAATATAAAGGAATTGGAAAAGGTCAAATTACATTCTATGAAAGTATTGGATAAATGACCTCCAAGTTTCTTCAAATTTAACCAAGGGATCAAAGGTACCACTTCTAATTTTTTCCAAGTTTAAACAGGATATGGTTTGGGGAAACCATTGCGATGTCGACCTCATCTTTGTCTCGTCCTGGTCATCCTGGTCGCCAGGCTTGAGCAGAAAAGTTGCAGAGAGGAGAGTTCAGCCTTTAAGGGCCACGTTCAGCCTGGGTGAGTGCACTACGTCCGCACACTGCCCGTCAGCTTACCATACCGAAGGGGAGCCCGGCTCTCAAGGGCTTGTTTCAGCTTCTGACCGTACGCTATTGGCTCTCTGTTCTGTCAGCACACCACTTTAACCCTGGTGTTTCCGCCAGTTCCACAGCTCCTGCAGGGCTAGACAGTTGGTGAAGAAGGGTAGAGTTCCTGGAGTGAAGGAGGCGATAGAGGTGTTGAACACACCTGATAGAAGTAGTTTAAATTAATAGACAGGGTAGAGAGCCAGAATATTTTTCCCTGAGGGGGATTGTACTTTTCCCCGTGCAGGAAGCCGTATGTTTAAGATGAGAAGGAGTTTTTACAGAATCAGCTTTTGTCACCATATACATCCACTCTCCGTAGCTTTTTCATTGGGTACACCTGCTCGTTAATGCCAAGATATCATCAGCCAATCGGGTGGCAGCAAGTCAACACATGAAAGCATGCAGGCATGGTCAAGAGGTTCAGACATCAGAATGGGGAAGAAATATGATCTCAGTGACTTGGACTGAGGAATGCTTGTTCGTGCCAGGCGGGGTGGTTTGGGCACCTCTGAAACGGCCGATCACCTGGGATCTACACGCACGATAGTCTCGAGAACTTACAAAGAATCGAGCCAAAAGCGAGGAAGCAGAACGTCCAGCCAGCAGCAGTTCTGTGGGCGAAAATGCCTTGCTGATGAGAGAGGTCGGAGGAGAATGGCCCGACGGTTCCAAGCTGACAGGAAGGCGACTGTAGCTCAACTAGCCACGTGTTCCAACGGTCGAGTGCAGAAGAGCATCTCTGAATGCACAACACTCCAACCCTTGAAGGAGAAAGGGCCAGAGCAGCAGAAGACCACGGACATACTGGTTACTTTAGTAGGCGCGAGATACCTGGTAAATGCATTAGGAATTTGCTATGGCATGTTGGTCAGGGCGCAACATGTAGTGAAAAGAAAATTCGAGAATTATAATGAATTAAACATTTTTAAAAGTTATAGGTTGAACTACAGATATGGATTAAAGTATGCATGAATATCAGCAAGTATTTAAAGCGAGATAAAAGGGGGTTTGAAGGGAATTTTTTTTCACACTTTATGGGAGTTACGGATAGGACAGTTCGAGTTTGTCAGAGGAGGACACACTGCGTTCTGGAGGAACTCTGGTTAGGGGGCATCTGTGTCCAGAGATACCGGCCACGTGACCGATGCACTGCCACCTGGCTGGTCGGAGGACTCACCACATGCCAATCAACATTTGGTCCCTCCCAACTAATCAATGCACACCTAAATTATTGGTCACCTTAATTGGATTATCTCGCCCAGCCCCATGCTATAAAAGGTGAGATTTGTCCCTGGATCGGGCTCTCTTACAGACCACCTCATTGGAGGTAAGTGCATTGATTTATGTTTGGGAAGGTCTATCGTTTGTCCTGGTAAGGGAGCCGCAGCTATCCAAGGTCAAGGGAGATAGCTGTCGGAGTGCTTTTCCCTTGTTCTTTGTATGTGTAACCGTACCCTGTCCCCACACCACTTCCTGTGTATTGTAGTTGCTTGATTTGACCCAACTTCCCCTTGTAAATAAATTCCTTATTATTAAAACTGTGTGTGTCCAGGCCTCTATTGTTGAGACTCAAAGAGCCAGTTATTTTCCATCACAACACGTAGCTAATGCTCTCTGGTGCGTAATGTTGGCATTCCCCTAGGGGGTCTGAAACTAGAATCTCCCATTCAATCGCCACTCATGCACATACAATCAGGCGGTCACACACACCCACACTTGAGAGAGAAAAAATTATTCTTACGATGATTCCTCTTTCTCTATCACATTTTTATTTTTTTCCCCGTTTTTTCCTCTTAATCAGGAACTCAGACCCTTAAAGGGGGCCATGAACTTCCTGTCACAAATTTCTCCAACTAATGTGTGGGCGTACCTTGACTACTCCACACTGGAGGAAACCTGCGTTCCAACAGTATTCTCGTTCCCCTTGCTCAACGAGCTGCCTCGGATTTCGAACTGGGGGCTCAAGTCTGTTCCCCCACACAGCGAGGCCCAGGGTTAGCCATCTCCATGTAGCTGGCAACGTTGATTCACCGACAAATCGCACTCGTTCCTCAATCACAGTCGATTCACTTGCTCAGGAGGGGAACAGTCTGGACCCTGCCACCACACTGAACAGAGAAATGCCATTTTTATACAGAAATGGGCTGGTTGGATACAGACATTGATCCAATAGGAATTTTGTGCTCGCCTGAACCCTGTCATCTGCATATACAAGTATCAATCACAATACACATTTCCGGTGTAAGCAACCTATTCAATCCATGCATTAAATGCCATTAATACTTGAGAATTAGTGAAATAACTGTCCGATAGTAAATGTTTCCATACAATCCTTGCTTCATCTTTGTCCCTCAGTCGCAGGACTCTGCAGAGGGTGGTGCGGACAGCCCAGCCCATCTGTAGATGTGAACTTCCCACGATTCTGGACATTTACAAAGACAGGTGTGTAAAAAGGGCCTGAGAGATCATTGGGGACCTGAGTCACCCCAACCACAACCTGTTCCAGCTGCTACCATCCGGGAAACGGTACCACAGCATAAAGGCCAGGACCAACAGGCTCTGGGACAGCTTCTTCCACCAGGCCATCAGACTGATTAATTCCCGCTGATACAACTGTATTTCTATGTTATATCGACTGTTCTGTTCTACATACTATTTACTATAAATTACTATACACTGCACATTTAGACGGAGATTTTTACTCCTCGTGTACATGAAGGATGTAAGTAATAATATCAATTCAAGCTCGTCCTGGTCATCCTGGTGACCTTGGTCCCCAGGCTTGGGCAGGAAAGCTGTACAAAGGAGAGTTCGGCTTTCAATCACCATGTCTGCCCGGGTGACAGCTCTGCGTCTGCGCGCCGCCTCTGTCAGCTCGTCGTTTTAAACTGCCGCTTCCACACTCAAAGAGAAGTCCAGCTCGGTTCAGCTCGATGTCGTACAGCGCCTGAACCCTGTCCTGTCAGCACACCAATTTTAACCCTTGCCTTGCTGCAACCTCCACGCCATCTCTGTTCTAAAGGGAGGTCAGTTTATTCTGAGACGATGCCGCCTGGTCCCTGATCGCCTCGCTACAGGAAACATCCTCTCCGTGTCCACTCTATCTAGGCATTTCAATGCTTGATATGACTTAATGAGAATCTCTCCCCCCCCCCCTCCTTCTAAACTCCAATGAGTACAGACTCAAAGCGATCAAACTCTCTGAGTACGTTAACCCTTTCATTCTCATGCACCTCCTCTGGACTCTCCAATGCCAGCACATTCTTTCCACGATAAGGGACTAAAAACTGCTCACCGAACTCCAAGTGTGGTCCGGCCAGTGCCTAATAAAGCCTCACCATTACATCCTTGATTTTATATTCCAGTCCTCTCAAAACGAATGCTAACATTTCATTTGTCATACTTATACTGACTCAAACTGCGTGAGGCCTTTCTGAATTTGCCTCCCATTTCAAAAACAGTCTATGCCTTTCATTTCTTCTACCAAAGTGCATGACCGTGAACGCCCCTACACCGTGCACGCCCCTACACCGTGCACGCCCTTACACCGTGCACGCCCGTACACCGTGCACGCCCGTACACCGTGAACGCCCCTACACCGTGCACGTCCCTACACCGTGCACGCCCCTACACCGTGCACGTCCCTACACCGTGCACGCCCGTACACCGTGAACGCCCCTACACCGTGCACGTCCCTACACCGTGCACGCCCCTACACCGTGCACGCCCCTACACCGTTCACGCCCCTACACCGTGCACGCCCCTACACCGTGAACGCCCTTACACCGTGAACGCCCTTACACCGTGCACGCCCCTACACTGTACTCCATAAGGCACTTCCTTTGCCCATTCTCCTAATCTGTCATGTTCTTCTGCATTCTCCCTGCTTCCTCGACACTCCCTGCCCCCCCCCCCGCACTTTGCATCATCCACAAACTGGCCACAACGCCATCAATCCCATCACCCAGATCATTAACAGAGCCCACACCAACCCCTGCAGAGCACCGCCAGTCACCAGCAGCCGATCAGAATTTACTCCCACTCTTTGCCTCTTGCCAGTCATCCAGACCTCTACGCAATGAATATCTTTTCCTGTAACACCGCGAGCTCCTGTGTTGTTTAGCAGCTTCACATGTAACATCTTGTCAAAGACCTTCTGAAAATCCAAGTAAACAACCTCCACTGACTCTCCTTTGTCTGTCCTGCCCGCTATTTTCCCAAAGAATTCCAACAGATTCGTCAGGCAAGATTTCCCCTTGAGGAAACTGTGCTGACTTTGGCCTATCTTATCATAGACAATAGACAGTAGGTGCAGGAGTAGGCCATTCGGCCCTTCTAGCCAGCACCGCCATTCACTGTGATCATGGCTGATCATACACGATCAGTACCCCGTTCCTGCCCTCTTCCCATATCCCTTGACCCTGCTATCTATAAGAGCTCTATCTAACTCTCTCTTGAATGCATCCAGAGACTTGGCCTCCACTGCCTTCTGGGGCAGAGCATTCCACAGATCCACCACCCTCTGGGTGAAAAAGTTTTTCCGCTACTCCGTTCTAAACGGCCTACCCCTTATTCTTAAACTGTGGCCTCTAGTTCTGGACTCACCCATCAGCGGTAACATGCTTCCTGCCTCCAGCGTGTCCAATCCCTTAATAATCTTATATGTGCCTCCAAGCAGCCCAAAACCACATCCTGAATAACGGACAAGCCTCTAATTTCCTTTCTTTTGCCTCCCTCCCTTGTAAAAGAATAGTGACATTTGAAAATTTCCATTCCCCTGGCATCATTCCTGACTCTAATGATCCTTCAAAGATCATTGCCAATTCCTCCACCATGGCTTCAGCCCCCTCCTTCCGAACCCTGGGGTGTGCACCATCCAGGCCCACTTTCAGAACAACGTGCAAAAGAAGACAAATTTGTTATAAACAAATGGTAGCCAGGATGAGGGATAAAAATTACAATGGGAGATAGAAAAGGCGTAATTAGGGCAAAGTTACCATAGCCGTGGGGGATTTCAACATGCGGGTAAGTTGGGAAAATCAGGTTGGTGCTGGATCACAAGATAGGGAATTTGTCGAATGCTCGCAAAGCAGCTTGTGTTCGGGCCCACTAGGGGAATGGCAATTCGGGATTTGGGTGTTGTGTAATGAACCTGATTTGATGAAGGAGCTTAAAGTTAGAGGACACAGTGATCAAAATATGATAGACAAAATAACACTGAAAACATAAGGTTGTGGTCTCTGACAGTGAGTGGAATCCGTTCAGTGACTAAGTGAGTGAAGTTATCCAGGCTGGTCCAGGAGGACCCATGCCCCTTCCTACCTGAACCTGGTGGCATGGGACCCAAGACCCCATAGCAAGAAGAGAGGGTGGTCCGGATGGTGGGGGTCCTGGATGATGGGTGGATGGAGGCTGCTTTCCTGTGGCAGCACTCCTAGCAGATGTGCTCAGTGGTGGGGAGTGTTCTTCCTGTGATGGCCTGGGCTGTATCTCACAATACTCTGGATTTTTATTTTTATTTTGCATCTCCCAACTTTCCAACCAAGTCCCTCGGTAACCTTTCACAACATTCATTGCCTTCTACCACCATCGATTTCTGTGCGGTCAGTAAATTCACCGTCAGTCCACCTACATTCTCATCCAAGTCATTTAGACACATGACAAACCATGCTCCTAGCAACAATCACTGTGGTACTCCACAGTTTAGAGACTTGCTGTTTAAAAAAAAAACACACCCCTTGGCCATTCCCCTCGACCTCCTATCAGCAAGGCAATTTTGCATCCAGTTTGCCGTGATGATTTGGATACAAGATATCCAAACATTCTACCATTTCAGAGTTAAAAGGTAACTCCGTAAGGACATGTACTAAGTCTTTCCGAATTTAAAGTTACTACTAAGGTAGGGACATGTCCAGCACAGCTTTGTGGGCCGAAGGGCCTGCATTGTGCTGTAGGTTTTCTACGTTTCTATAAAGATTAGATTTATTCGTCGTGTGTACATTGATGCATCCAGTGAAATGCTCTGTTTGTGTCAATGACCAACACAGTATGAGGGTGTGCCGGGGGCAGCCCACGAGTGTCACCACACTTCCGATGTCCGCAAAGAACTAACCCGTGGGAGGGAACCGGAGCACCTGGAGGAAACCCACACGGTCACTGGGACAACGTACAAGACAGCGGCAGAAGTGAACCCAGGTCACTGACACTGTAAGCGCTACACTACCACGCCGCCCACTTTGACTTTGCCAAAGGCCTTGTTAAAGCCCATGGCTACTCCCTGCATTCAATTTCATGAGTAACCCCCTCAAAGAAATCAAACTTATGAGGCAGATTTCCACCTTTCGGAAGGTGATTCAGGAGCCTGAAGGCCCGGGCATCCTGACCTAACAGCAGCTTCTCTCCACTGTCAGGCTTCTGATCCGATCACCAGTTTCACATCAACTCCCCGTTGTTTTTGAGCTCCTAATTCGACCTCGCTCAGTAATTTCCTCGTCGTCACCTTAGCAGTTCCTCGAGATTCAAGCCCGCGAGTATCACAAACGATGCATCTCACTGCGTGTTCAAAACAAAAAGCGGGACTCCTCCTGTGTGTTAGCACCCACGGGTGTACTGGGGGTAGCCCGCGAGTATCACAAACGATGCATCTCACTGCGTGTTCAAAACAAAAAGCGGGACTCCTCCTGTGTGTTAGCACCCACGGGTGTACTGGGAGCAGCCCGCGAGTATCACCATGCATTCCGTGGCCAACGTAGTTTGCCCGCAAAGCTCAGCAGGGCAACACAAACCACAACAGCAGCAAAACAAATCCCACCCCCCTCACCCCAAGCCAGGACAGGCCGTCCACGTTGGCCTCCAACCCCAGGGGATTCTGATTCCCAATCATCGCCTTTGGCTACCCCAGCAAACTCACAGACTTGGGCCTCAACTTCGGGGTTCCAATTCGCCCCCCCCCCCCCCGTGCCTCGATCCTTCAGGTTGCACTAGGATCAGCTCCATTCTGCTGTCGTCGGCCCATTATTGTAGTAAACAACAAAGACTCTTCTTCCTCAGAAAGCTGAAACAGGCCAAGCCCCCACAAAAGCTGTTGCTTAACTTCTACAGAAGCACACTTGAAACCATCCTGACCGACAGCGCCACCGTGTGGTGTGCCAGCTGCACAGCCGCTGAGCGACGAGACCTGCATCGCGTGGTGAAGGCGGCCCAGCGAATTGTCAAGATGGAGCTCCCAGGACCGGACACCATCTATCCCAGCAGACTCAGGAGGAAAGCAATCAGCATAACCAGGGACACCACACACCCCGGCCACTCCCTGTTCGACCAGCTGCCATCCAACAAAAGGTTCAGGACACTAAAAGCCAGAACAAATAGACTGAGGACCAGCTTCTACCCCAGAGCTGTGGCCTCCATCACACCACTCCCACAGAACAACGACTGAAACTGTGAGCGCACACAGGGACTCAAATACTCGCACTAACGGCACTTTGTGCGTTACTGTGATATTCTGGAGCTGCTGCAACTTATTTTCTGCTACTTATCTATTTAATACTGTTTTTCTATTACTGTCTTGTTTTCATCTACCGCTTTGTTTGATCGCCTGAGAGGAAGCCAAAGAGTTTCATTGTATCTATGTACAATGACAATAAAGATCATTCATTCATTATGTTACTGGTATGTATTCTGTTTTTCAAATTCAGATTCATTTATTTCTCACATCAAAAGATACAGTTAAATGCTTAGTTTCCGTTCAAAGTAAGTTTATTTTCAAAGTACATAACGACGCCCGTATATAACTTTCTTGCGGGCATTCATTCACAGTAAGTACCAAGAAACACAGTAGAATCAATGCAAACACACACACACACACACACACGACGGACACACACACACACACTCACACACACACACAACACACACACCCTCACACACACACACACACACACACACACACACACACACACACACACACACACACACACACACACAAGACGGACACACGGCCAGCGTGCAGAAGACAACAAACTCTGCAAACACTAAAGAAAAATAACAATACTAACAAATAAACAAGCAGTGAACATCGAGAACACAAGATGAAGGGTCCCTGAAAGTGAGCCCGCCAGTTGTGGGAACAGTTTAGAGATGGGGTGAGTGAAGATACCGCTCTGGTCAAGGTTGAGGGGTAATGACCATTCCTGTGAATGTGGTGGAGTGAGTCCTGGGGCAGCGGTGAGAGAAGAGCATGGTAGGGGCCCTGGAAGAGGGAGGCTGCTTTCCTGCCACAGCGCTCCATGTAGATGTGCTCAGTGTTGGGGAGGGTTTCACCTACGATGGACCGGGCTGTCTCCGCTACTTTTTGCGGGCTTTTCGTTCAAAGGCATTGCTGCTTCCACACCGGGCCACGATGCAACCAGTCAACACACTCTCCTCCGCGCATCTGTAGAGGTTTGTCAAAGTTTTAGTTTTGCAGACTTCTGAGGAAGTACAGGTGCTGCCGTGCGTTCTTTGTAAAGGCGGTTACAGCACACGCTGGGCCCAGGACACGCCATCCTAAATAATAACGCTGAGGAATTTAAAGTTGCCGACCCTCTCCAGCTCTGATCCCCCGACGAGCACCGACTCCGGATTCCTCCTCCTGAAGTCACCTCCTTGGTCTTTCGCTGACATTGAGTAAGGGGTTGTTGTTGTGACGTCACTCAATCTTCCCTCCTACACGCTGATTTGTCACCACCTCTGATTCGGCCTACAACAGCGGCGTCGCCCGCAAGCTTAAGTATGGCACCGGGGCTGTGCTTAGCCTCACAGTCGTAAGTGTGAAGCGAGTAGAGCGGGGGCTGAGCGCACAGCGCTGTGCTGATGGAGATTGGGGTGGAGATGTTGTTGCCGATCCAGACTGACCGGGATCTGAAAGTGAGGAAACTGAGGATCCAATTGCACTAGGAGGTATGGAGGTCAAGGTCATTGCTCATGGGTTATTTGCAAGGAGGTGATGGTCTGGAGTACTGAGCTGCAGTAGCCTGCTGTCCAGGGCGGAGCGAAGGGCCACTGGGGCCGCACTTGCTGTCCAGGGCCGAGTGAAGGGCCATTGGGGCCGCACTTGCTGTCCAGGGCCGAGTGAAGGGCCACTGAGGCAGCACCTGCTGTCCAGGGCCGAGTGAAGGGCCATTGGGGCCGCACCTGCTGTCCAGGGCCGAGTGAAGGGCCATTGGGGCCGCACCTGCTGTCCAGGGCCGAGTGAAGGGCCACTGGGGCAACACCTGCTGTCCAGGGCCGAGTGAAGGGCCATTGGGGCCGCACCTGCTGTCCAGGGCCGAGTGAAGGGCCATTGGGGCCGCACCTGCTGTCCAGGGCCGAGTGAAGGGCCATTGGGGCAGCAGCTGCTGTCCAGGGCAGAGTGAAGGGCCATTGGGGCCGCACCTGCTGTCCAGGGCTGAGTGAAGGGCCATTGGGGCCGCACCTGCTGTCCAGGGCCGAGTGAAGGGCCACTGGGGCAGCACCTGCTGTCCAGGGCCGAGTGAAGGGCCATTGGGGCTGCAACTGCTGTCCAGGGCTGAGTGAAGGGCCATTGGGGCCGCACCTGCTGTCCAGGGCTGAGTGAAGGGCCATTGGGGCTGCACCTGCTGTCCAGGGCCGAGTGAAGGGCCATTGGGGCCGCAACTGCTGTCCAGGGCCGAGTGAAGGGCCATTGGGGCCGCACCTGCTGTCCAGGGCCGAGTGAAGGGCCATTGGGGCAGCACCTGCTGTCCAGGGCCGAGTGAAGGGCCATTGGGGCCGCACCTGCTGCCCAGGGCAGAGTGAAGGGCCACTGGGACAGCACCTGCTGTCCAGGGCCGAGTGAAGGGCCATTGGGGCCACACCTGCTGTCCAGGGCAGAGTGAAGGGCCATTGGGGCCGCACCTGCTGTCCAGGGCTGAGTGAAGGGCCATTGGGGCCGCACCTGCTGTCCAGGGCCGAGTGAAGGGCCACTGGGGCAGCACCTGCTGTCCAGGGCCGAGTGAAGGGCCATTGGGGCTGCAACTGCTGTCCAGGGCTGAGTGAAGGGCCATTGGGGCCGCACCTGCTGTCCAGGGCTGAGTGAAGGGCCATTGGGGCTGCACCTGCTGTCCAGGGCCGAGTGAAGGGCCATTGGGGCCGCAACTGCTGTCCAGGGCCGAGTGAAGGGCCATTGGGGCCGCACCTGCTGTCCAGGGCCGAGTGAAGGGCCATTGGGGCAGCACCTGCTGTCCAGGGCCGAGTGAAGGGCCATTGGGGCCGCACCTGCTGCCCAGGGCAGAGTGAAGGGCCACTGGGACAGCACCTGCTGTCCAGGGCCGAGTGAAGGGCCATTGGGGCCACACCTGCTGTCCAGGGCAGAGTGAAGGGCCATTGGGGCAGCACCTGCTGTCCAGGGCCGAGTGAAGGGCCATTGGGGCAGTATCTGCTGTTTTGATGGTAGGCACTGGAAACTGGAGCTGACCTGAGTCAGGAGTTGATAGGTTTCATCACGAGCCTCTCAAAGCCCTCCATCCCAGTGGGTGTAAGTGCTACTGGGCGACTGGCGTTGAGGCGGGTTACCACGTTCTTCATGGGCACCCGTGTAGTGGAAACCTGCTGGGGGCAGGTGGGTATCTCAAACTGCTGAAAAGACATCAGTGAGGAACACGCGCGAAATGCTGGATGAACTCAGCCGGCCAGGTAGCATCTCTGGAAAGAGGGCAAACAGTCGAGGCTTCGGGCCGAAACCTCCCTTTCCAGTCCTGATGACGGGCTGCTCCCTGAAACCTCGACTCCTTTACTCTTTTCCATAGACGCTGCCCAGCCGGTGTAGTGGCATGAGCACCCGACTCCGAGGCGAATGGTCCCGAGTTCAAATCTGGCTAGTTCCTTGGACACTTCATTCACACTGGGGCGTAAAGAACGGTCAAGTTCTACAGACACAAGGAGCGGAATGGACCAACGACAAAAATGCTGCCTGGCCTGCGTTGCTTTGGACTTCTAGCATCTCCTGTCTTTTAACGATATCGGTGAACCCTCCAGACAATTAACCAGCGCAGTGCTCGGCCAGGTTACCATGTCTGGGCCGGACGCTTTCCGCAGGTTCACCCTCCCGCAGAATGCTCTCACGTCGGCCTCGGACACTGAAATCACAGGGTCAGCAGGGGCTGTGAGAGTCCGTGAGGGTGCCTCCACACTTTGTCGGCCAAAGCAACCATTAAAGGCTTTGAGCTCACCCGGGAGCGAAACCTTGACATCGGATATCCACCAGGATTTATTCTGCAGCAGGTGAAAGCATTCGAACCCTCCCACGTGTCTGTCCAGCATCCTCCTGTGCTTCCAGTTTGGACCGAAGTTTCACTTCGCATGGGAGGTGGCTTCTTGCATTCCGCTCCTTCACCAGACCTAAATGCCGCAGACCGGGCCCTCCGCAGGCTGTGGGTCTCACCGTTCATCCTGGGCTTCTGGTCGGGGAAGACCGAGTGATTTTGTGGGGAAAGGCTCGTCTACGACTGTGTTTATAAAGTCTGTGACAGCCTTGGCGTCATTTGTCCAGATACTGTGATAATTGCTTTGAGCCAGGGGACTTGAACATTGCCCAGTCCCCTGGCTCAAAGCAATCCTCCACCTCCTCATTGTCCTCACCTCTGAGGCCCTGCTCTTTAGCCTCTGCCTGGAGGAGGTCGTATTTCAGTGCTGAGTGTGTTGGGACCCTGGTGCTGCCAGTGACTATATTGGTGATAACCGGGCAGAGGTTTCTCAAAACAAGCTTATTAAAAGTCCCCGGCAATGATTTGGAAGGCGGCGGGGGAGGCCGTTTCTGGTTTTGTTACTCGCAGCTTTCGATACACCGAGTGCCTTCGGCAATACGTAAAATGCGGTCCGGATCGTGGCTGAGAACTCTCTCGACAGCTGCGTTAACAGCCAACGTAACTTAGGGATGTGCTGGGGGTAGCCCACACTTTGTAGCTGCAACGTAACATACCCGCCTTGTCCACTGAACTAACTACACAACAACCAAACAACTATTACTGCCCCCCGCCCCCACACCGCTCCAACCCCAGGACAGGACATCTCCAGCTCCAGTGGACTCACAGATCTGCAGTAACGTCCCCTATAATTACCACCCTGCCTCATTTAACCCTTCCCTATTAAGCCTCAGAGCTGGCCACAGAGCCACGGCCTGGTGGGTCATTTCCCATCCCCCATATCCCAGCAGTACCCAAAGAGGTGTACTTGTTGCTGAGGGTAATGGCTACAGGGGTACCCTGCACTGACTTCTTAATCCCCTTACCTCTCCTGGTGGGCACCCATCTGCTGTCTCCCATTTCTGTCACTTGCCCAGCAACACTCCTTGAGATAAGGCCAAGGGCAGGCCCCTCCCCTCAAGGGACTCTCCACGATGCTTCAAAACACCCCCTGAACACTTTTTACAAATTTCACCCATCTCACTAAAGCACAGGATCACAGTTCACCAACAAAACCTGAATTATTTAATCCAAGTATCTCCCGAGTTCATTGCGGACTTTTATAAGCTTCTGTCACGGGGCACCAGAGAAGCAGGTCGATGAACGGAAAGGTCAGACTGTCAAGATGTGACCCAGCATCTTATTTTTAGATGCAAGACCAGAAGGCACACACTCAGCGATTCAGGAACAGCTTCTTCCCCTCTGCCATCCGATTCCTAAATGGACACTGAAACTTCGGACACTACCTCACTTTAATATACAGTATTTCTGTTTTTGCACATTAAAAAAAATCTATTCAACATACATGATTGATTTACTTGTTTATTTATAATGTTTTATTTATTATTATTACTTTCTCTCTCTGCTAGATTATGAATTGCATTGAACTGCTGCTGCTAAGTTAACAAATTTCACGTCACATGCCGGTGATAATAAACCTGATTCTGATATGGGAGCCGAATTAGGCCACTCAGCCCATCGAGTCTGCTCTGCCATCCGATCAGGGCTAATTTATTTTCCCTCTCAACCCCATTCTCCTCCCTTCTCCCATAATGTTTAACACCCTGACTAATCAAGAATCTGCCAGCCTCCGCTTTAAATAGACCCAATTACTTTGCCTCCACAGTGGATTCCGCAGCTTCCCAACCTTGTGGCTAAAGGAATTCCTCCTCATCCCTGCTCTAAAGCAGGGGTTCCCAACCTGGGGTGCCCACACCCCCAGGGGGTGCGAGATGGAATTTCAGGGGGTGGGACAAAGAGTGGCTTGTGTGCTTGACTGACGAGTCACGAGTCGTCACTCAGCCAGCTGCCAGTGTGCCTTGAGAAGCGGTAGTAACGTTTGTCCCAAGCACACAACAGTCTCCCGCTGCCCGAGTCGAGAGAGACGTAAACTCACTCCAGTCTCCCGCTGCCCGAGTCGAGAGAGACGTAAACTCACTCCAGTCTCCCGCTGCCCGAGTCGAGAGAGACGTACACTCACTCCAGTCTCCCGCTGCCCGAGTCGAGAGAGACGTACACTCACTCCAGTCTCCCGCTGCCCGAGTCGAGAGAGACGTAAACTCACTCCAGTCTCCCGCTGCCCGAGTCGAGAGAGACGTAAACTCACTCCAGTCTCCCGCTGCCCGAGTCAGCGCTGAGGATTCTCATCAGTGTTACCTGGGGAGTTACACCTCAGAGTTGAGGAGTCTCATCAACTTATTGTTTACAATTTTTCCTGAATAAATTAGAATCTAATTGCTCAATTTATATTTGCATTTCATGCACCGAGTTAAAAGCTTATTTTTCCAAGTTCAATTTGTTCACCCGCAGTATTGTATGTGGTTCAATCTGTGGTTCAAAAATTAGAAATTAGATTTCTTCATCTTCAAATGTGATATTACTTTTGTAGGGGGTGCGAACATTAATCAAACATTTCCTAGGGGTGTGGGGCATAGAAAAGGTTGGGAACCACTGCTCTAAAGAGATGCCCTTGTATACTCAAACTGTGCTCCCTGCTCTTAACTAGGCCTTTCAATATTCAATAGAGCTCATTGAGATTCCCCCCCCCCCCCCCGTATTTCTAAAATCCAGAGAGTACAGGCTCAGAAGAGGCAAAAACTCCTAGTATGTTAACCCTTTGTGCCTGGAATCATTCTCATCAACCTCCTCGAGACCCTCTCCACCAGTACATTCTTTTCTTTTCAAATCTTTTTATTATTATTATTATTCAAAAATAGCACAAGTACTTCGAAGTAACAACACTTTACAACGCTTCAAGGGGAAAAAATTATCTTAAAGATTGAAAATTTTGTGAATAAAAAAACCTACTAAGCAAAAAAGTGGGGGGAAAAACTGATGGGGGGTACAACCCCAGAGCCATGCGTCATACAAAAAGCTTCTAGAAATAAACATCAAACCGCCAGCAGCCAGTACATTCTTTATGAAGCTTCAGCGTTCCATTCCTCCATTCTAGCATCTTTCCTCTAAAACCATGTCCCTCATCTGGTTTAACAGCCTCACGTGCAGAACCATGTTAAAGGCCCTCTGAATATCCAAGTAAACAGCGCCCAGTGACTCTCTATTGCCTACGCTGTCTGCTATTCCCTCAAAGAATTCCAACAGATTAGTCGGGCAAGATTTCCCCGTGAGGAAACCATACCGACTTCGGCCTATTTTATCACGAGCCTCCAAGTACCCCGAAACCTCAGCCATTTGTAGCCGACTCCAACATCTTGCCAATCACTGAAGTCAGGCCTACAACTTGCCTCCCTCCCTTCTTAAAGAGTGTGGTGACATTTGCAATAGTGCCGTCCTCTAGCACCCTTCCGGAACGTAGTGATTCGTGAAAGATCATTACTGATGCCTCCGCAGTCTCTTCAGAACCCTGGGGTGTAGCCCATCTGGTCCGTGTGATTTATCAGTCCTTCCATCTTCCCAAGCACCTTCTCCTTCAGAACACTGACGGCACTCAATTCTGCTCCCTGACATTCTCGAATTGTCGCCATGCTGCTGTGCAGACTGACACAAAGTATTTATTCGGTTCGCCTGTCAGTACTCTGTCCCCACCCCCACCCCCTTGCCACCTCTTCAGCATAATTTTCCAGTGGTCCGATACCCACTCTTGCTTCTCTTTATAGCTGAAAATCTTTTAGTAGCCTCTTTAATATCATTGGCTATTTTACCTTTAATCTTCTCAATTTTTTTAGTTGCCTTCTAAAAGCTTTGCTATCCCTCTAGCTTCCCACTAATCTTTGCAGTATTACATACCCTCTCTTTTGTTTTTATGATGCCTCTGACTTCCCTTGTCAGCCATGGTTGCCTCATCTTCTCTCCGGAATGTTTCTTCTTCTTGGGAATGAACTGATCCCGCTTCTTTCAAACCGCTCCCAGAATCAGAATCAGGCTGGTTCTGAATCACCGGCAAATGTTGCAAAATTTGTCGCCTTTACAGTGGTAGTACAATGTAATACCTAACGTTAGGAAAATATCATGAATGAGAGGAAATATATATATATATATAAAATTAAATTCAATAAGTAGTACAAAAACAGAAATAAACGAGGTAGTGAGGCAGTGTCATGCCCGTTCTGAAATCGAACGGCAGAGGAGAAGCAGTCCCAGAATCATTGAGTGTGTGGCTCCCTCCTGATGGTAGCAAGGAGAACAAGGCATGACCTGGGTGATGAGGGGTCCTTAATGATGGACGCTGCCTTTTTGAGGCATCGCTCCGTGACGATGTCCCGGATACGGCAGAGGCCGGTGCCCCTGATGGAGACGACTAAGTTTACACTTCTCTGCAGCTTTTTTCGACCCTGTGCAGTAGCCCCGCTTGACATGCCAAATCTCCTCAGACTCCAAATGAAGGCTTAAGATGGCTGCCTTGCCTTCTTTGTAGCTGCACGGCTGTGCTGGATCCAGAGTAGGTCCTCAGAGATGTTGACACCCAGGGACTTGAAATTGCTCGCTCTCTCCGCTTCTGATCCCTCTACAAGGACTGGTGTGTGTTCCCTCGTCTTACCCACAATCAGTTCTTTGGTCTTACTGACGTTGAGTACAAGGTTGTTGCTGCCACACCACTCAACCAGCTGGTATATCTCACCCCTGTACGCCCTCTTGTCTTCGCCAACAGTTATTGTGTCATCAGCAAATTTATAGATGGCATTTGAGCTGGGGCTGGCCACACAGTCGTGGGTGTCGGGAGAGTAGAGCAGTGAGCTAAGCTCTACAGTTATCATTCTCTCCTCTTCCAAACAACTGTGGCCAGCTCTTCTCCCAAACCACAGTGGTTCCCTGTAATCATTGGCTTCATCAAGACCTGTGTGGTTGAGTGTGTGCCTTCAAGAACACACCAGGCATACCAAATCAGAAGCTGTGGATGGAGCAGGAGGTTTTGGAGTCCGCTGAGAGATAGATCTGCGGCATTCAAGACCGGTGATGCGGAACTCCACGACAGGTCTGGGTACGACCCGTGGAAAGCTAGATTAAAAGTGAAAAGGCGGCTCTGAGTAACGTTAGAGACAGAATTGGAGGCATCTCTCACATGGGAGTGTTTTCAGGCCATTACTTCCTACAAGACAAAAAGTAACATCAGACCTAACACGAGTTGAACTCCTTTTAAGTACACCCTGAAAGGGAGAATAAAAATTTACTTATGCAGATTGCTGCAGCTTCCAGTGATCCGTCTCAAAGGCCAGTATCAGAACATCTTTCAAGAGGGTGAACAGTTGCTAAAGGAGGCATGGTAGTGCAGTGTTTGGCACAATGGTTTACAGTACCAGCAACCTGGGTTCAATTCCCACTTCTGCCTGTAAGGAGTTCTCATGTCCATGTGGATTTCCTCCAGGTGCTCTGGTTTCCTCCCACAGCCCAATGATGATTGGTTAATTGGTCTCTGTAAATTGGCCTGTGATTGGACTAGGATTACATCAGGGGATTACTGGGAGGAGTGGCTCAAAGGCACGGCCTATTCCACGCTGCATCTCAGTACTTAAATAAGATATCTGGCCCTGATGGTTGACCTGGTGGGGCACTGAATACCTTTACCAAGCAACTGGTTGGAGTGTTCTTTATCTCTCACAGCTGCTGCCAAAGGCTCCCACCTGCTTCAAAACTTATCAGTTATACCCATGGCCAAGTTGAGCAGGGTGATATCGATCAGTAACACTCACATCTTCTGTGATGAAATGCTTTGAGAGGTTGGTCTTGGTTAGGGTTAACTCCCGTTTGAGCAAGGACCTGGTCCTACTGCCATTTGTCTGTCGCCATAATGGGTCCACAGCAGATGCAATCTCATTGGCTCTCCATTCGGACTTGGATCACCCGGACAACAGCAATGCTCTGCTCATTGGCTGCAGGTCAGAGTTCAACACCATCATCCCTTGTATGTGTACAAGATGTTAAGAGGAACAGATAGAGTGGACAGCCAGCGCCTCTTCCCCAGGGCACCACTGCTCAGTACAAGAGGACATGGCTTTAAGGTAAGGGGTGGGAAGTTCAAGGGGGTTATTAGAGGAAGGTTTTTCACTCAGAGAGTGGTTGGTGTGTGGAATGCACTGCCTGAGTCAGTGGTGGAGGCAGATACACTAGTGAAATTTAAGAGACTACTGGACAGGTATACGGAGGAATTTAAGGTGGGGGGATTATATGGGAGGCAGGGTTTAAGGGTCGGCACAACATTGTGGGCCGAATGGCCTGTACTGTGCTGTATTGTTCTTTGTTCAGTACTAATCAACAAGCAACCGGATTCTTGACTTCCTCACAGGGAGATCACAGTCTGTGTAGATCAGAAATAACATCTCCTCCTCAATGATAATCAATAGCAACGCTCTTCAGGGATGTGTGCTTAGCCCACTGCTCTACTCTCTCTGCACCTACGACTGTACGGCTAGGCACAGCTCAAACACCATCTGTAAATTTGCTGATGACACCACTCTTTCGGCAGACTCTCTCTGGTGACCTTGAGGCACACAGGGGTGAGATCGATCAGCCGGTTGCGTGCTCTCGCAACCACAACCTCGCACTCAATGTCAGGAGTACTGTGCTCAGTTCCGGTCACCTCACTACAGGAAGGATGTGGATACTACAGAGAGAGGGCAGAGGAGATTTACAAGGATGTTGCCTGGATTGGGGAGCATGCCTTATGAGAATAGGTTGAGTGAACTCGACCTTTTCTCCTTGGAGTGACAGAGGATGAGAGGTGACCTGATAGAGGTGTATAAGGTGAGTGCCATTGATCGTGTGGATAGCCAGAGGCTTTTTCCCAGGGCTGAAATGAGGGGGCACAATTTTAAGGTGCTTGGACGTAGGTACAGAGGAGATGTCAGGGGTACATCTTTCACACAGGGAGTGGTGGGAATGTGGAATGCACTGCCAGTGACAGTGGTGGAGACAGATACAACAGGGTCTTTTAAGAGACTCTTAGATAGGTACACGGAGCTTAGAAAAATAGAGGGCTATGTGGCAGGGAAATTCTAGGCAGTTCCTAGAGTAGGTTACATGGTTAGCACAACATTGTGGGCCAAAGGGCCTGTAATGTGCTGCAGATTTTCTATGTTCTATCTGGTATATCACCAAAGACTGTAGCAAATTTCTACAGATGTACCGTGGAGAGCGTTCTAACTGGTTGCATCACCAGGCACCAATGCAAAAATCATGAAAGAATGTAAAAGGTTGTAACTTAAGCCTGCCTCATCATAGAAAAATAGAAGGCTATTGGGCCATCACGGGCACTGGCCACCCCACAATCCAGGACACTTTCAAAAGGTGGCATCCGTCATCAAGGACCACCATCGCCCAGGAAATGTCCTCTTCCCATTAGTACTATCAGGTAAAGGAGCCCGAAGACCCAACTTCAGAAGCAGATTCTTCCCCTCCTCCATCAGATCTCTGAATGGACCGTAAACCCATGGAAATACCTCATTATCCCACCAGACAAGACATGCCCAGGAAGATTGTTTCCGATGTTGGGGAAGTCCAGAACGAGGGGGGTCACAGTTTAAGGATTCAGGGGAAGCCTTTTAGACCGAGATGAGGAAAAACTTCTTCACACAGAGAGTGGTGAATCTGTGGAATTCTCTGCCACAAAACAGTTGAGGCTGGTTCATTGGCTATATTTAAGAGGGAGTTAGATATGGTCCTTGTGGCTAAAGAGAGAAAGCAGGTACAGGGTTCTGAGTTGGATGATCAGCCATGATCATACTGAATGGCGGTGCAGGCTCGAAGGGCCGAAGGGCCTACACCTGCACCTATGTTTCTATGTTGCCTAAAGAAGGTCCTCAAAACGTCAGTTATAATGGAAACCTGTACCCGGCTGGAAGCCCGAGGGGAGTTTATCCATTACATCGTTGTAGCGCCATTTAGTTTTGTAACTTATGGTAATTTTCCTGCTGCAAGAAGCGAAAAAAAAATCGCAGTTCCCAGATCAGTTATAATAAATCTGATTGGGGGAAATCAGGGCGGATACCAGGGCTGCCAATCCATCTACCCCATTGTTATCAGACTATTGAATGGTTCCCGAATGGTCCCTTCACCTCACGATCTACCCCGTTATTACTTCGCACTTTACTGCCTACCTGCTCCGCACCCTCTCTGAAGCTGTTGCACTTTATTCTGCATTATCGTTATATTTATGTACTCTATCAATGACTTCGCCTGTCTGAACGGGAACGCAGAGCAGGTTTTTCATTATACAGGCGGCAAGATGGCATATCAATACGTGTAGTACATTACAGCTCCAGCGACAGGGTTCGACTGCGCCGTTGAATTTAAGCTTCCGACGCTGCAACGAATATCTGAGACACATCATGATCACATGCTGCACTGTCTGTGGGAACTTATAAAAATCACACCACCCAGTCTCGCGCTTACTAGCAAGTATAAAAGTTAGGTAGAAATCCAGTCCACGCCCCCGTCTCGCCAACCACACATTTTCCCTGCCATTCCTTCCCAAACGGCGCCTCCCCAGGACTGGTTAATCGGTCACAGGGGTGTAATTTGACTTGTTGGTAGGCCGGAAGAGCCTGTTACGGTGCTGTAAAGGTATTACTGAATAAAATGAAAAGGAACAATAAACCAATTTTTCCCACGAACAATGGATACCTCCTTACCCACAGTCCCATGCAGCTCGGAAACCGCCCTGCGTGGAGCGGCTTCGCTGGTGCGCGTGTGAGCTGGGTGTGCGCGGTGCATCCTGGGTGGGGCCGGGCCGGGCCGACGCCGAGCTGGAGGAGGAGGACGGTACCGGACACCGGCGGCCGGTGCCGGGCGAGGGGGGTAAGGTCCGGACGCGGTCTACGCGGCACATCGGCTGGCACCGACTCTCGCCCAAACCCGGGGCGGGGGACGGGTCGCTCCTCCGGCCCGAACGCGGGCTCGGCGTGGAGTCTTGGTCCCCGGCCTGTCGGTGCCGTCTGTTCTCCTTCCCGTCGCGGCCTTTCGTGTAGCTGTTCACGGCGACGGGACCTGAACACGACGGGGAGGTCGCGCCGCAGCCGGCGGGGTTCGGAATCCCGGGGATTTCTTCCGCCGGCCGCACTTAAATGACACCAATGTATCCGCCCCTACCTTCACCCCTGGCATCCCCCGCGGGCTTTCCTCCAGTTATTATTTTCAATATATAGATACGGCGCGGAATAGGCCCTTCGAGCCGAGCCGCGCCGCCCATTAACTCGATTTAACCCTAACAGCACACACAAAATGCTGGAGGAACTCAGCAGGCCACCAGCTTCTCGCACTTCCAGTTTAAATTCCATGCGGAATGTTTTGGAGGGCCAAGAACCCAACTACCTGACCTGCTGAGCTCCTGCCGCATTCTGCGTGTGTGTTGCTCGGATTTCCAGCATCTGCAGGTTTTCTCGTTCATCGATTTAACCGCAACCCATTCACAGGACTGCGACCGATTAACCGGCCATGCAATTCTCGGGGAAGACCTGTTAAGGACTGCAGGATTAAACTCCGGCACCCCGAGCTAACAGCTGATTATGCCCCTCTGTATTCGCCATTTCTACCCCGAGGGGGAAAAGTCTCTGAGCTGTACATCTTGTCACCTTGTACACCCCTCTGTGCCCGCCTGTGTCCCCATTTTGCCCAAATCTCTCTCGAACAGTCCAAACTCTGAACCGCTGCTTCTCCAAATGCCGTTTAATTGTGCTGGGTCGAGAAGCTGTTCATTTTCGGCACCGTTCTGTGTGAGAAGTCCAGTCGTCGACCCTGTGCGATGTATGGGGGTTTCTCTCGTCCTCCGCTTTGCTCCCACAGTCCATGAGGGCAATCTAATGGGTCTTTCAAATCGTGATTAGGTTTGGGGCAGGCGGGTTTGTTGGCGGCTGGCCTATCCCCTGTCGTATCATTAAATGACCCGCCTTGATCAGTTTCTCCGGCGGCTCCCAGTGCGCACCACCCTCTGCGTGATGTAGTTGACCCTCAGGCCCCTTCAAATCACCCAGAGCAGAGGCTCCCCGCCATGAGCCAGTACCATTAAGCAAGTGGTCACCCCTGCCCTGAAGCTATGGACATCAAACGTTGTCCTGGGCTGGAACTCATGAAGCTTCCAGTTCTGCCTAAGTACTATAGTGGACAGCGCTGCAGCCTCCCTCCCAGTGTCCCCCCCCCCTTGCCTTGTTGCACCCAACTCCATTTCCCACCACTTGCACCTCGTTTCTCTGGGTGGGGGCCCAGATTGTCTGTGGCTATGACAACAAGAAACCAAGGCTATAATTGGCCCTGATTGAGTTTCTCATACAAATGGAGGGTGCAATAGTTCAATCTGGAACCAGTGTATTATGCCTAAACAATGGGACGAGGGAGGGTTTGACTCGTGTAGACGGGCTATATGGTGGGACAGTTGAGGAACAGGGGAAGACTTTCAAAGAGATTTCTCACGGTGCTCAACAAACGTATATTCCGGTTAAAAGCAAGAACAATAGGGGTGGGGAGAGCCAGACTTGGATAACTAAGGAAATAAAGGAAAGGCATCAAACTAAAAGCTCGTGCATACAAAATCTCCAAGAGCAGTGGGAAACTGGAAGATTTGGGAAAACTTTTAAAAGCAACAAGGTACCATGAATCGAGCAGTGAGGTCCGTATGTCGAGCCTTTGGGTTTTCTGTCGTCCCCCGCGTTCTTCCCACAGTCCGTGAGGCCGACCGGGTAAACTAATAGGTCATTCAAATTGTGATTGTGAAAACAAACTAGCACAAAATATAAAAACGGATAGTAAAAGTTTTTCTAATTATATAAAGCGGAAAAGGATGGCCAAAGTGAGCCAAGATCCCTTGGCGGACAAGAAGGGGGGGATTGATATTGGGTAATGAGGAAATGGCTGAGGGTTTGAATGACTATTTTGTGTCGTCATTCATGGTGGAGGACACGTCTAACATGCTGAAGAGAGATGATGCGATGGGAGGCAAGGAACTTGATACAATAGCTATTACTAAAGGGGCAGTGCTGAGCAAACATGTGGGCCTGAAGATAGACAAATCCCCTGGTCCTGATGGAATGTATCCCAGCAAGAAATGGCAGAGGTTGTAGTAGAGGCTTTGGTGATGATTTACCAAAATCCCGGCGGATTGGAAGAATGTCACGCCCCTGTTCAAAAAAGGATGTAGGAAAAAGGCAGGTAACTATAGGTCAGTTAGTTTAACATCTGTAGTTGGGAAAATGCTTGAAGCTATCATTAAAGTTGAAGTAGCGAGGCATCTGGAAAGAAATGGATCGGTCAGGCAGATGCAGCCTGGATTCAGCAACGGCAGGTCCTGTTTGGCAAACTTACTGGAGTTCTTTGAGGATGTAACGAGTACAGAGGATAGAGGGGAACAGAGGGACGTTATTTACTTGGATTTCCAGAAAACATCAATAAGGTGCCACATAAAAGACTTACCCATAAGATAAGGATGCATAGAGTTGGGGGTGATGTATTAGCATGGATAGAGAAATGGGTGTTTCTCTGGTTGGCAATCTGTGGTGAGCGGTGTGCCACAGGGGTCGGTACTGGGCCTGCAACTGTTCATGATACACATTACCGATCTGAAAGAGGGGGCCGAGTGTAGTGTATCTAAGTTTGCTCGTGACACTCAATTGAGTGGAAAAGCAAATTGTGCAGACGATACGGAGAGTCTGAGAGAGATATGGATAGGGTAAGTGAGTGGGCAAGGGTCTGGCAGATGTTGGGAAATGTGAGGTCACCCA
Source organism: Hemitrygon akajei (assembly GCF_048418815.1). Classification (NCBI taxonomy): domain Eukaryota; kingdom Metazoa; phylum Chordata; class Chondrichthyes; order Myliobatiformes; family Dasyatidae; genus Hemitrygon; species Hemitrygon akajei. The sequence goes on along the minus strand of NC_133148.1, from coordinate 19,914,930 downwards.
CTTTGGAAGGAAACAGTTTAAGGCCAGATTATTATTTAAATGGTGAAAGATTGCAGCATGCTGCTGTGCAGAGGGACTTGGGAGTGCTTGTGCATGAATCGCAAAAGGTTGGTTTGCAGGTGCAGCAGGCTATTCTGAGGAGACTGAGGTCCTTTAACATCTGTCGGACGATGCTGAGGATGTTCTACGAGTCTGTGGCGGCCAGTGCTATCATGTTTGCTGTTGTGTGCTGGGGCAGCAGGCTGAGGGTAGCAGACACCAACAGAATCAACAAACTCATTTGTAAGGCCAGTGATGTTGTGGGGGTGGAACTGGACTCTCTGACGGTGGCGTCTGAAAAGAGGATGCTGTCCAAGTTGCACGCCATCTCGGACAATGTCACCCATCCACTCCATAATGTACTGGTTAGGCACAGGAGTACATTCAGCCAGAGACTCATTCCACCGAGATGCAACACTGAGCGTCATAGGAAGTCATTCCTACCTGTGGCCATCAAACTTTACAACTCCTCCCTCAGAGTGTCAGACACCCTGAGCCAATAGGCTGGTCCTGGACTTATTTCCACTTGGCATGAGTAACTTATTATTTAATTATTTATGGTTTTATATTGCTATATTTCTTCACTATTCTTGGTTGGTGCGGCTGTAACGAAACCCAATTTCCATCAGGATCAATAAAGTGTGTCTGTATCAAGAAGGCAAATGGGATTTTGGCCTTCATTGCTAGAGGGATTGAATTTAAGAGCAGAGATGTTATGCTGCAACTATACAGGGTACTGGTGAGGTCACATCTGGAGTACTGTGTGCAGTTCTGGTCTCCATACTTGAGGAAGGATATACTGGCTTTGGAGGTGGTGCAGAGGAGGTTCACTAGGTTGATTCCAGAGATGGGGGGTTAGACTATGAGGAGAGATTGAGTAACCTGGGACTGTACTCTCTGGAATTCAGAAGAATGAGAAGAGATCTTATAAAAACATATGAAATTATGAAAGGGACAGATAAGACAGAGGCAGGAAAGTTGTTTCCACTGGAAGGTGAGAATAGAACTAAGGGATATAGACTGAAGATTCAGGGGAATAGATTTAGGACGGGGATGAGGAGGAACTGCTTTTCCCAGTGAGTGGTGAATCTGTGGAATTCTCTGCCCAATGAGGCAACGGAGGCTACCTTAGTTAATATATTTAAGGCAAGGTTGGATAGATTTTTGCATAGTAGGAGAATTTAGAGTTCTGGGGAAAAGGCAGGTGGAGATGAGTCCATGGTCAGATCAGCCATGATCTTACTGAATGGCAGAGCAGACTCCACGGGCCAGATGGGCGACTCCTGCCCCTGTTTATTAGGGTTTTATTATGTTTTTCTAGCTGGGGTTTGCATGCTATCGTCTAGCCGGTGCTCCTTCACCCCCCCCCCCCCCCCCACATTCACAGTCCTGCCGAAGGGACACGGTTCACAGGGTTGACTCCCTGTTCCCCTCTGTAGAAATTGCCCGACTTGCTGAGATCCCCCAGCATTCTGTGCACGTTGGACAGAGGCTTCCTGAATCACTTACCAGCCAGTCTCTGGGGAACAGCACAGAGCCTGGGGAACTGCTTCCAGAATCACTAAGAATCAATTGCCACAACAGCTGGATAAATATTCTTCAGGGCCTTGGGATAAATCCTCGGCCCTTCTGCAAGTCAGGTTTGTTGTCATTTAACTATATACAGGTCTATAATGTATATAGAAATGAGACAAAGTTTCTGGAAGCAGGTTGCAAAGCACAGTAGTGCACATAGCAAATGATAACTTGTGGAGATAAGGATAACATCCGTAGAAGAATCAACACATAAATATCAAACTAGAGTACATTAATATTAAATATTGTAAGGTACAGAACAGATTAACCAGTGACACCGAATGCGACTGGGCAGGGAGTTAGAAGCCTATTGGCCCGAGGAAACAAACTGTTTCCCATCCTGACCATTCGTGATTTTATGCATCAGAGTCTCCTGCATGATGGTAGAAAGTCAAAGAGGATGGTGGAAGGGTGGATGGGAAATAAGATCGTAAGGCAGAGCAGCAGAATTAGGCCGTTAGAATTGGTCTGTTCCAACACTTAAACAAGGCAGATTTATTTTCCCTCTCAACCCTATTTTCTGCCTTCTCCCAGTAAGTTTTAACGCCCTTACTGTTAATGTCAGCTTTAAATAAACCCAAAGACTCTGCCTCCGTAACCATCTGTGGCATGAATTCCACAGATTCCCCGCACTGCTGCTTTGAAGGGATGTCCTTTGAGCCCCCTGGTCCTAGACTCCCCCACCGTTAGAAACGTTTTCTCCTTGTCCACTCTATCTAGACCTGTCTATATTTGATAGGTGAGTATGATAGAGGCTTCTTTTTTTATTTTATTCACGTAAGAGAACAGAAGGACCTCAGTTTAACGATGTTTTAATCTCAAACAGCAAAACCCTCAGTAAATGCATTGAATTTCCTGGCTCTTTTTTCATGGAGTTAGACTCGAGTGGCCAGATTTAGCTCCAACTAACCCGTAGTTGACCAGAGAAGTAAAGGAAATAACCATTTGAACTGTTTTTTGGTGATGACCATTATGAATTTCTCTTTCAGGGTTTTAAAGAGGGAGAATATGCTAGGAGGAATTTCAAACCAATCTGCAAGTCAGGATCTTGGAGGCTCTTTCGACTGCCCGGCGCCTGGACACTATGGGAGGAGGAATACTCGTTCTGCCCCTGGGCACGATTTGCAGACCTAGGTGTGACGAGGGCCGTCAGCGATGCACTCCTGAGTGAGGGGCTACCAGAGCTCTCGCTGTAGGACGAACTGTAGCCGGTCACGCACGGCCCGGGGAGAGCTGCGGTCACAGCGGGCGAGACACCGAGCGCACGCTCCAAATGAACGGATTCTGGTGGGAAGCCCTGTAATTATCCTCCGGTAGTCCGAAAGAGTACGGAGTTAGTTCCCTGACACAAGTGCTGTTCTGAATTTGATGGCCGGAAGCAAAGCAGTCGCTGTGAACATTTGCATTTGTGCTGCGTGAGCGCGAAGGAGTTTATTAATTTCTCTTCCTGTTGAAAGCAAACGCTGCCTTCACACTAATGAAACAGTTTCAGTGTTCCGACTGTGGGAAAAACTTTAAACGCTCTAATGCCCTGATAACGCACCAGTACATTCACACCGGAGAGCGGCCGTTCATCTGCTCAGTGTGCGGGAAAGGATTCACCCACTCGTCTCACCTGGTGAACCACAAGCGGGTCCACACCGGGGAGCGGCCGTTCATCTGCTCCATGTGCGGGAGGGGCTTCACTCAGTCGTCCAACCTGCTGACCCACCAGCGGGTCCACACCGGGGAGAGGCCGTACACCTGCCTGGAGTGCGGGAAGGGATTCACTTACACGTCTCAGCTGCTGAACCACCAGAGAGTGCACACCGTGGAGAGGCCGTTCACCTGCTCCGTGTGCGGGAAAGGGTTCAATCAGTCGTCCTCCCTGCTGAGGCACCAGCGGGTCCACACCGGCGAGAGGCCGTTCACCTGCACCGTGTGCGGGAAGGGATTCGCCCACCCGGGCAATCTACTGACCCACCAACGGGTCCACACTGGCGAGAGGCCGTTCACCTGCTCCGTGTGCGAGAAGGGATTCACTCAGTCCTCCCACTTGCTGAGACACCAACGGCTTCACACTGGGGAGAGGTTCTGACCCTTAAACATGGGGAGGATTTAAACATTGCAGTCGCTGGGAATTAGAATTTGCAATCGTTGCTGCTAACGTGTCCAGGATTGACTTGATGTGCAGTTGATCTCTTTAACGTTAAGAGTCAGATTAACCAGTCTGTAGTTTAATCTCCTTGGATCCAAGTCAAATAAATTGGTTCTGTTTGAAGCAAACAATCTTGCCCCATCTATTCATGGTTTTGAATGCGGAGGCACAGCAGGCCACCGACGCTGGAATCTGGAGCACCAAGAGCTGGAGGAGCTCGGCAGGTCAGGCAGCATCTGTGGAGGGAAATGGATAGTCAGTCCTCTGGGGTGAGTCCCTTCACCTGGACAGGACAGAAAGAGGGGAGATAGCCAGCATACAAAGGGGAGGGAAGGGGTGGAACAAGAGCTGGAGGGTGATCCAAGTGAGATGGGGGGAGAGGGTGGAAGTGATACTCAATCCATCTTTCAGATCTCAACTCTTCGGTGCCATGGAGAATGTGGGGGTTTTCTGTATTAACTCTTTCTATTGCTGTCACATGAACCGCAGTACAGTGGAATAAAACTTAAATCCTTCACAGTCGACTCAAGACAAGAGCGCAGTAAGCCAGTGCAAGGTACAATATTGAGAGATGGAAGTGTTACAGAGGAAATTCAGTGCAGGTACACAAAGGCATGTCGAGGTGGACTGAGATCGGAAGTCCGTCTTATCACTCTCGGGGACCGTTCCATAGTCGTGTGACGGGCCCAGTCTGTCCTTGAGCATGGTGATGTCTATTCAGGCTTTGATATATTCTACCCAAAGGGAGGGGCAGGAGGGGTCTTTGATTATGTTGGCTGCCTGACCGGGGGAGCAAGAAGTTTCCCCAGGGGTTGGGGGGTGGGGGGGCTGGTTTCCGTCATGTCCCCACAACTCTGTAGTTTCTTGCAGTGGTGGGCAGAGCTGCCACTGGGCTCAGCATGGTAACTGGCAATGAAGCAGCCCCCAACCGTCGGCTCCTGTCCTCCTGGAACGCAGGCATCCCAAGGCAATCGCCGGGACAGAAACCTGTCGGGCAGGAGGGCTAAAAGCTCACTTGCTCTCAATTCCTAGTGTGAGAAGTGGCTGGCACAATATATTAGCATTTTCCAAATGGTACGGTCACTTCTGCATGTACCCAAATCTTCAGTCATACACAAATATAAAATTGTAATGGCAGCTTATTATTCAGCTACAAGATTATGAATGGGGTCGTAAACTTAACTGAAGTGTGAGGTAATGCACTTTGGAAAGTCACGCCGCCATTGACCTGCTCTGTGGATGGTGGGAGGCACTAACGTGTGTAACGGGACAGGGGCATGGTTCGGTGAAAGTCGAATCGCACGTAGGCAGGGTGGTGAAAAAGCTGTTCAGCACACTGGCCCTCGTTCAGGACGTTGAGTACCAGGGCGGGCACGTTAAGTTGCAGTCTTGGTGAGGCGGCACTCGGGGTAGGTAATGTGTAGAGTTTCTGTCACCCTGTTGTAGATAATCAGCTGGAAAGAACAGATTACGAGACTGTTGCCAGGATTAGAGGGTCTGAGCTACAGAGAGGAGCTGCTCAAGTCACGGGAGAATGCGGGGCGGCCTTACAAAAATGGTTAAAATTACGAGATACATGGATAAGGTGGGTGTTAGCACTTTTCCCCAGGGTAGGGCAATCCAGAACTGGGGTAGATTGATCAGGGGTGAGAGGGGAAAGATTTAACAGGCCCAAAGGGCAGGGGATGTAGTTGAGGTAGGAAGTATAGGGTCAGTTAAGGAGCACTTGGACTGGTACAGGGGAGTGGGGTGTGGCTTGGACAGACATGGGCCAACGCAGGACATTGGGACTAAATGACTGGGCTGACGGGCCTGTATTCTTACACGATTCTTAAAGCCTAAATATATTTATCGTAGCTCAAACTCAATAATTAAGAAAAATACAATAGTCGGCATTCTTTGTTCTACCCAGGATGTGCCAAGACCATGAGCCGAGTTAGGCCGTCTGGCCCAGTGGGTCTGCTCCATTATTCAATCAGAGTTGGTTTTGCCACCTTCTCATAACCCTTCACCCCCTTACCAATCAAGAACGTGTCAATCTACACCTTAAATATGCCCAGTGACTTGCCCTCCACGGCCCTCTGTGCTAACAGATTCACCACTCTCTGCCGGTTGAAATTCCCCCTCATTTCAGTTCCAAAGGGATGCCCCTTTGTTCTGTGGCTATATCCTTGGATCCCGTACTCTCCTGGTAATAGAAACATCCTTTCCATGTCCATATTTCTCAAGTACCATACTAGTAACATTCTTTGGTTTAACTTGTGAAGACTCCTCGTCAGCACACCTCTGTGCTCCCTCTTTGGCTTCATATAGACGTGACATTTTGCCCCTCTGTCCGCTCACAGTCAGAAAAAATCTGAATGATTTCCAGTTCTGGCACCCCCACGATGCCTGAAACACTTTTTGCCTGTCTGAGCCAAACCCAGCCCTGTGGGTAACACCTTCTTTGGAACTCCGCAGGCCCGAGACCTCCCTTGCTTGTGCCATACAGCCCAGTCCGAGCTTGGCTCAATCCTCGCGCTGCAGAACTCAGGTAGACACGACAGGTCTCCCTCGATGGGCACATTAACTCTGGTTCATCACGCGTACACGCTAACGTGCAGTGAAATGCATTAATGAAGGAGGGCAGACTGTGAGGGTCGCCACCCATGTCAGTGCCAACAGAGCATGCCCGCAGTGCTTGGCAGAACACAGCCAGCAACAAAACAAAACAGCAAAACAAGTCTGTTTCCTCCCTCTCTACACCCCTCACACGTGGACAGTCATTCAACTCCAGGACAGACCTCCAGGCTTCACCTTCCATCTTCAGCATCGAAGTTCAAAGTAAATTGATTATCAAAGTACATAAATGTCACCATACACAACGCCGAGATTCATTTCTTGCAGGCATAGCCATAACAGAATCAATGAAAGCCGCACCAACTTGGGTGTTCAACCAGTGTGCAGAAGACAACAAACTGGGCAAATACAGAAAGAAATAATAATTAATAAATAAATAGTGAGAACATGAGATGAAGAGTCCTTGAAAGTGAGTCCATAGGTCGTGGGGACAGTTCAACGATGGGGTGAAGGAAGTTATTCCCTTTGACAAATAAACCCTTCTCAGGCTTCTAGCTGGGTACAGGTATTGATTGTAAGCAATGTTTCGATGACAAACTCTGTCATCTTCAAGTCAAGTCACTTTTTATTGTCATTTCAACCATAACTGCTGGTACAGTACACAGTAAAAATGAGACAACGTTTTTTAGGACCATGGTGTTAAATGACACAGTACAAAAACTAGACTGAAATACGTAAAAAACAACAACACAGAGAAAGCTACACTAGACTACAGACCTACCCAGGACCGCATAAAATGCACAAAAACAGTGCAGGCATTACAATAAATAATAAACAGGACAATAGGGCAGTAAGGTGTCAGTCCAGGCTCTGGGTATTGAGGAGTCTGATAGCTTGGGGGAAGAAACTGTTACATAGTCTGGTCGTGAGAGCCCAAATGCTTCGGTGCCTTTTCCCAGACTGCAGGAGGGAGAAGAGTTTGTATGAGGGGTGTGTGGGGTCCTTCATAATGCTGTTTGCTTTGCGGATGCAGCGTGTAGTGTAAATGTCTGTAATGGTGGGAAGAGAGACCCAATGATCTTCTCAGCTGTCCTCACTATCCGCTGCAGGATCTTGCGATCCGAAATGGTGCAATTTCTCAACCAGGCAGTGATGTAGCTGCTCAGGATGCTCTCAGTCTTCAGGGATGATGCCTGGTGTGTCTAGATTGGTGGTATCTATGCCCCATAGTCTGTCCCTTCTGATTGGTTAGTTCTTAGCCAATCAGGTTTCTGCTCTTCCACCTTTGGTTCAAGAGCCTGATGGTTAAGGCCTAATAACAGTGTCTGAACCTGGTGGTGTGAATCCTGAGAGGCTCCTGTACCTGTTTGACGGCAGCAGTGAGAAGAGGGCATATCTTGGGTCGTGGGGGTATGAACAATCCCTGGAAAAGCCAGTGGCCTGAACTCCATGCTGACATACACTCATCTTCCGTTCACATGAGCTTCCAATCCCAGGACCCACCATCACTGTCCTTTGAGCCCAGAGCAGAGGCGCGGTCCGCAGCTGTCCTTTGTCACTTTGAGTGCTTTGCAGAGGCCCAGAATACAGATGCCCTTTGTCACCTGTCCACATTGCTGGAGCTAGAGAGCGGAGCAGGGGGCCTAAGTCCAAGCTCCCCACATCCCTGTCCTTAAACCATAACCCGATCCCTAGTTCCCCTCTCTGTCCCCAAAACCATCTCTATGAACTTCAACAGCTCTTGAGCCGTGACCTCAATGGACACCACAGCTTGGTGCTAACTTGAATGTGCCCGTGGACTCCCCACCGTTCTGTCCCCAGCTAACATGACCTATTTGCAGTGACCTTGCTATGATATCCCATGCTAAGCATCTTACGGTTCAAGGTAAAGTTTATTATCAGAGTACATACATGTCACCACATACAATCCTGAAATTCTTTTTCTGCAGGCAAATCTATAGAACAAAACTGTAGGCAACAAACTGCAAATGCAGATATAAACAAATAGTAATAAATAACAAGCATGAAATAACAAGATAAAGGAGTGTAGTTATCTATCCTCTTCTGTTCAAGAGCTTGATTGTTGAGGGGTAGTAACTTCTTGAACCTGGTGGTGCGAGTCCTGAGGCTCTTGTACCTTCTACCTGATGACAGCAGTGAGAAAAGAGCCTGGCCCGGGTGCTGAGGGTCTTTGATAATTGGCAACGTTTCATGTAAATATGCTCAACGGTTGGGAGGGTTTTACCTTTTGATGGACTGGGCCAAATCCACCACCTTTTGTTGGATTTTCAGCTCAAAGGCGTTGGTGTTCCCATACCGGGCTGTAATGCAGCCAGTCAGCGCACTTTCCACCGCACATCGATAGAACTTCGCCAGGGTTTTTGCTGACATGCTGAACCTCCGCAGGCTCCTGAGGAAGTAGAGGGGCTGTCCTGCTTTCTTCACAATTATATTTATATGATGGGTCCAGGACAGGTCCTCTGAGATAGTGACACCCAGGAATTTAAAGTTACTGATCTTCCAATGATTCCCGGCTCATGGACTTCTGGTTTCCCTCTCCTGAAGTCTACAATCAGCCCCTTCATCCTTTTGACTTTGAGTGAGAGGTCGATGTTATTCCACCACCCAGTCAGGTGTCCGAACTCCCTCCTGCATGCTGAGTCATTACCCATAACAGTGGTGTCATCAGCAAATTTGTATGTATTGTTGGATCTGTATTTAGCCGCACAGTCATAGGAGTGAAGTGAGTAGAGCAGGGGGCTAAGCACACACCCCTGTGGTGCTCCTGCGCTGATGGAGTTTGCGGAGAAAATGTTTCTGCCAATCCGAACTGAATGGAGTCTGCAAGTGAGGGAATTGAGGATCCAATTGCACAAGGGAGTATTGAGGCCCAGCTCTTGGAGTTTACTGATTAGCTTTGAGGGGATGATGGTGTTCAATGCCAAGCTGTACTCGATGTAGAGCATCCTGATGTGTGCATCTTTGCCACCCAGATGTTCCAGAGTTGTGTGAAGAGCCAATGAAATAGAATCTGCTGTAGACCTGTTCCTTTGGTAGATGAACGGGTGCCTCTCAGACAGGAGCCCCACATCAGTGACTCCGACGCTCCAGCCAATGGCTTCTCTGAAACCCGCTAAGCCAACCCGACCTCGGAAAGCCGAAAAGGATGTGAAAATTCTCACTGCTTGAAAAGGAGGCCGGTCACCGTCCACGTCACGCCCTGAAATATGGTTGCTGGGAACAGATTGTTGTCGGCTTTGGGGCGTCCGAGCCTCGTCTCAGTTCGTGGCTCTTCCCGAGCTGTAACTGCACTTTTCCATCACTTGGTTGACTGCAGATGTCTCCGCTATGGGTGTCATCAGATGGAGTACCACGGGCGTAAGATGACACATTCTACTGTTGCCCTACTAGGCAACACTTGACACCGAAAACCATTCCTGAATAGTCTCATAACAACTGAAAAGGTTGAAATTTTGTTAATATCAATATCTACTAATATCCTTAATAATAATTTATTATTAATTATTTAAAATATTAATAACACACTTAGTCTTTATCTAATAATATTGTCCAGCTGAGCATCGTGGGCATGCTGTGTTGGAATGTGTAGTGACAATTGCGGTCTACCCCCAGCATGTACTTGGGTTGTGTCGATCGTCAACACAAATGATACATTTCACTGTATGGTTCAATGTATGCACAATAAATAAACCTTAAATATCAATAATTTTTATTGCAAACTCCTTGGTCTTTTACACTGACCACTCCTTGGTCAGTCTTTATTTTTGTGGTTTTCCATCAATTCTATTGTATTTCCTGTAAATATCTCCAAAAAAAATTAATCTCAAAGTGCTAATCCCACAGTAACCCCTTACAACCCTCCACACTATCCAAAACACCTTCAACCTTTGTGTCATCAGCAAATTTACTAACCCACTTCCTCATTCAGATCATTTATAAAAATCACGAAGAGAAGGGGTCCCAGAACAGATCCCTGAGGCACACCACTGGTCACCGACCTCCATGCAGAATATGACCCGTCTACAACCACTCTGCCTTCTGTGAGCAAGCCAGTTCTGGATCCACAAAGCAATGTCCTCTTGGATCCCATGCCTCCTTACTTTCTCAATAAGCCTTGCATGGGGCACCTTATCAAATACCTTACTGAAATCCATATACATTACATCTACTGCTCTACCTTCATCAATGTGTTTAATCACATCCTCAAAAAATCCAATCAGGCTTGTAAGGCACGACCTGCCTTTGACAAAGCCATGCTGACTATTCCTAATCATATTATGCCTCCCCAAATGTTCATAAATTCTGCTTCTCAGGAACTTTTCCATCAACTTACCAACCACTGAGGTAAGACTCCCTGGTCTATAATTTCCTGGGCTATCTCTACTCCCTGTCTTGATTAAAGGAACAACATCTGCAACCCTCCAATCCTCCAGAACTTCTCCCATTCTTATTGATGATGCAAAGATCATCGCCAGAGGCTCAGCAATCTCCTCCCTCGCCTCCCACAGAAGCCTGGGGTACATCTCATCCAGTCCCGGCAACTTATCCAACTTGACACTTTCCAAAAGCTCCAGCACATCCTCTTCCTTAAAGTCTACCTGCTCAAACTTTTCAATCCGCTGCAAGTCATCCCTGCAATCACCAAGTAGTGAATACTGATGGAAAGTATTCATTAAGTACCTCAGCCATTAGGTGGTTCCATACACACTTTAACTGTCACACTTGATTGGTCCTATTCTCTCAGGTCTCAACCAACAAGAGGGGAGGCATGAATAGATTTGATATTCTGTAACAATCAGGATATAATTTTGAGTAGGGAAGTTGTCGAGCCTTTAGGAACAAGTGATCGTATCACAGTTAGTCTCGCAGTTTTCTGGGAGAGTATATCAGTGAAAACCAAAGCCATTGAATTGAAGTTCAGAACAGCAAACTTTTGGCAGATGCGGCAAAGGTAGACGGGAAGGAACTGCTTGACATTTAGTCAGATGAGGAGCAATGGGATAGATTTAAAGGTAACACATGCAGTGCAGGAAATGTTCATGCCCATGGTCGTGAAAAGTAATTGAAAACAACAGATCAACTACATAGATGAATAAAGTTATATATAAAAGTTATTGAAGAAAAGACAGTTATATAAGGAATACAGAAAAAGCAGTAATGACACTAACTGTAGGGCATATGAAAATATGACCGCTATAGGCAAGAGGCAGATTGTCAAAAGGCAGATATTGCTAAGATTGACCCTAAGAGATTTTTTCAATACTATAGTCATGAAAGAAAAGTGAAGGAGGAAGTTGAAGTACTAGGAATAATAGTGGAGTGTTAAATTATGCAGAGAAGGACATAACTGATACTCTTAACTCATATTTTACTAACGTATTCACCTGCAAAGGCGTTTGCAATATGCCAGTAAGTGTCGAGAAAAATTAGGTCATTTTAAGTGACTTAGAAAGTGAGGTTGTGCTTCAGCTGAAAAGGCAGAAAGTTAATAAATCTCCAGGACCAGGCAACAGATATCCAAAGAGTATTTAATGAGCTCTGTGATTACATGTACAAACCTCTCGCGTGAATAGTCAGTGAAGACTAGTGAAATCCCTAAGGACTGAGTACCCCAAAGGCACGTCTTTAGAAAGAGGTGACAGAGGGTCAGGGAATGTTCAATCTTTGTGGGCTGAGTTAAGAAACTGCAAGGGGGGAAAAAAATGGGGATCATATATATCGGCCTCCAAATAGTAGCCAAGATGAGGGGTTGAGATTGCGAAGGGAGCTGGAAAGGGCGTGTAATATGGGTAATGTCACAATTGTAATGGGTGTCATCAATATGCAAGGGGATTGGGAAAATCAGGCTGGTGTCGGACTGCAAGAGAGGGAATGTGTCGAGTGCCTACCAGATGGCTTTTTAGAGCAGCTTGTGCTTGAGCCCACTCAGGGAAAGCCTATCTCAGATTGGATGTTGTGTAATAATCCGGATCTTATTAGGGAGCTTAAGGTAAAGGAACCCTGAGGAGACAGCGATCAGAATATGATTGAATTCCTACTGCAATTTGAGAGGGAGAAACACAAGTCACATGTATCAGTATCACAATGGAACAAAGGGGATTCCAGAGGCATAACAGAGGAGTTTTCCCACGTGGATTGGAGTGGGATACTGGCACGGATGACGGCAGAGCAGAGGCGGCTGAAGTTTCTAGGAGTCGTTCACAAGATGCAAGATAGATATGTCCTACAGAAAAAGAAGTTCTTAAATGGCAGGGTTAAGCAACTGTGGCTGACAAGGGAAGTAAAAGCCAAGGAAAAGGCATATAATGTAGCAAAAGTGAGCGGGAAGCTGACTGATTGGGAAGTTTATAAAATCCCACAAAAGGCAACTAAAAAAAAAATAAGGAAAAGATGAAATATGAAGGCAAGCTACCCAATTATATAAAGCATGATACTTAAAGTTTTCAGTTATATAATGAGTAAAAGGGAGATGAGAGTTGATATTGAACCACTGGAAAATTATGCTGGTGAGATAGTAATGGGGGACAAAGAAATGAGGGGTGAACTTTGCATCAATCATCACTGTGGAAGACACTAGCAGTGTGCCAGAGGTCCGTGAGCGTCAGGGAGCAGGAGTGAGTGCCATCGCTATTACAGAGGAAAAAGTGCCAGGCAAACTGAAAGGTCTTACGGTGGATAAGTCACCCGGACCAGATGGACGACATCCCAGAGACAGCAGATGCATCGGTCATGATCTTTCACGAATTACTTGATTCTGGCATGGTTCCAAAGGACTGGAAAATTGTGAATGTCACTCCACATTAAGAAGGGAGGAAGGCAAAAGAAAGGAAATTACAGGCCAGTTAGTCTAACCTCGGTGGGTGGGAAAATGTTGGAGTCTATTATTAAGGATGATGTTTCGAGATTCTTCGAGACTAATGAATAAATTAGTCTACTTGGAGACTATTTTCTGTGAAGGGAAATTTTGCCTGACAGACCTGTTAAGAGTTCTTCGAGGAAGTAACAAGTAGGGTGGACAAAGGAGAGGGACATTTATTTGGATTTTCGGAAGGGATTTGACGAAGTGCCACACATGAGGTTGCTTGACAAGGTAAAATGCTATGGCATTACAGGAAAGATACTGGCATGGATAGAGGAACGGCTGACAGGCAGGAGGCAGCGAATGGGGATACAGGGGGCCTTTTCTGGTTGGCTGCCAGTGACTAGTAGTGTTTCTCAGGGGTTCATATTGGGACCCTGGTTTGTCAATAATTTGGTAAATGGAGTTAATGGCTTTGTGGCAAAGTTTACAGAAGTTACAAAGGTAGGTAGTGCTGAGGAAGCAATGTGATTACAGCAGGACTTAGAGAAATTGGAAGAATGGGCAAAAAAGTGGCAGATGGAATACAGATAGATAGATAGATAGATAGATACTTTATTCATCCCCATGGGGAAATTCAACATTTTTTCCAATGTCCCATACACTTGTTGTAGCAAAAACTCATTACATACAATACTTAACTCAGTAATAATATGATATGCATCTAAATTATGTAAATGGAGAGAAAATTCAAACATCAGAGGTGCAAAGGGATTTAGAGATCCTTGTGCAAGACTCCCAGAAGGTTAATTTACAGGTTGAGTCTGTGGTAAAGGAGGCAAATACAATGTTGGCATTCATTTCAAGGGGAATAGAATATAAAAGCAAGGAGATAATGCTGAGCCTTTACAAGACACTAGTCAGGCCACACTTGGAGTATTGTCAACAGTTTTGGCCCCATATTTCAGAAAGGATGTGTTATCATTGGAGAGAGTTCAGAGGATGATTCTGGGAATGAAAGGGTTAACATATGAGGAGCATTTGGCGACTTTGGGCCTGTACTCACTGGAATTTATAAGAACATGGGGGGGGTGGTGGAATCTCATTGAAACCTACTGAATGTTGAAAGGACTGGATATGGAGAGGATGTCTCCTTTGGTGGGGGTGTCCAGAACTATAGGACACAGCCTCAAAACTGAGGGGCAACGCTTTAGAACAGAGGTAAGGAGGATATTTTTTAAACTAGAGATTAGTGAATCTGTGGAATGCCCTACCACAGAGAGCTGTGGAGGCCAAGTCCGTGGGTATATTTAAGGTGAAAATTGAGTTTCCTCATCAGTCGGGGCATCAAAGATTATGGTGTGAAGGTAGGTTACGCAGTTGAGTGGGATACAGAATCAGCCACGATGGACTGGTGGAACAGATTCGATGGGCTCAGTGGCCTAATTATGTCCTTATGTCTTATGGTCTCATGGACTGGAAATGGGTTAATGTTTTCCTGGTATATAAGAAGGGTGATTGCACTGACCCTGGTAACTATAGACCAGCAAGCTTAACGTGTATCATAGGCAAGATAATGGAAACATTAATAAGGATTGAGATGGAAAAGCAGATGAGAAGGACAGACATGTTACCAAAAAGCCAGGAAGGGGAAATCATGTTTTGTTAATACGCTGGGGTTCTTTGAAGAGGCAACTAAGATTTATAACAGTTGATATAATTTACTTGGACTTCCCGAAGGCTTTCAACAAGTTACGCCACAAGAGATCAATAATCAAATTACAGGAGGTAGGGATTCAGAGTAAGGTATGCGAACAGGTACAGAATTGGCTTAAAAACAGAAAACAATGAGTTATGGTGAAGAGGATCGTTTTCACACCTAGAAGATGTTAAAAAGGCTATACTGCGGGTATCAGTTTTGGGGCCACTGCTGCTTTTAACTTACATGGATGATTTCGACAAGCACATAACAAATAAACTGGTAAACTTTGCTGATGACATAAAATTAGGGAGACAGGCTGATAAAAAGGCACTGAAGCATTTGGGCTCTCACGACCAGACTATGTAACAGTTTCTTCCCCCAAGCTATCAGACTCCTCAATACCCAGAGCCTGGACTGACACCAACTTACTGCCCTATTGTCCTGTTTATTATTTATTGTAATGCCTGCACTCTTTTGTGCACTTTATGCAGTCCTGGGTAAGTCTGTAGTCTAGTGTAGTTTTTTTTCTGTGTTGTTTTCACATAGTTCAGTGTAGTTTTTGTATTGTGTCATGTAACACCATGGTCCTGAAAAACGTTGTCTCATTTTTACTGTGTACTGTACCAGCAGTTATGGTCGAAACGACAATAAAAAGTGACTTGACTTGACATTCAGGAAGCAGAACCAATACAGTTAGATCTAAACAAAGTCCAGATGTGGGCAGATAGATGGCAGATGGAATTTAATGGAAATACCTTGAGTACTGTGTACAATTTCGGTCTCCATATTGTGTGAGAGATGTGAAGGCATTGGAAAGGGTGATTAGACTCATCTCAGGTCTGCAGGGTGTGAGCTCTGAAGAAAGGTTGAAAGAATTACATCTTTTTAGCCTAAGCGGATGTAGGATGAGAGGAGACAAGACAGAAGTGTTCAAAATCATGAAGGTTATAAATACGGCAGACGCCAGCTGCTACTGCAAAATAAATCCAGCACCGAGGACATGAGATGACAGGTGGTTAAAGGGAGATTTCAGACTAACAGCAAGAAGAATTTCTTTACACAGCGAACTGTGGATACATGAAACCAACGACCTAGTTGTGTATTTGCAAGTAGTACCTTAATAGACTTCCAAATCTAAACTGGGTGGTTATTTCAACACACGATGTGAATAGGAATTTGGCAAGCTTTATTGGGCTGAATGGCCTGTTCTTGTCAAAAACTTTCTAATAGTTTCTAATGAGCTTTAGGAGGAGTCGCAGAGCAGACTGGGGGATCTGCAGCAAGGTCAGTGAGTGAGTATGCAGCGAGAGATTGGTTCGGTCCGCCTTCCACTGATCTCTGCGTGTTATAATGGGCATAAAATGTGACGTGAAGGATGAAGTTACTGCAGTGGGGCCGTCTGCCAGAAACGGCTAGACTGCCGAGAGGTGAGTCTACCCCGGCATCACTGCCACTTCCACTAAGCCCCTGATACTCACCACATTTTGAAAGGAAGTTCAGTTCGCTTCCTTGGCGAGTTCACGCTCTTTATTTCCACACAGAATTTGCCTACATTTACTTATCCATTCACTCACTCAACGATACAGTACAGTGCAGGCCCTTCTGCCCCTTTGAGCCATGCTGCCCCAGCAACCCCGTTTAACCCTAACCTAATCGCGAGGCAACTCACACTGACCAATTAGCCTACCCGGTAGGTCTTTGGGCCGTGGGAGAAATCCGGTGCAGCCGGAGAGGGAGTCAACAGGGAGAACGTACAGAGATGCCGGATTTGAACTCAGGACTCCAACACCCCGAGCTGTAGTAGACTCACGTTAACCACTGCGCTACAGCGGTGCCCTTTTTTATGACATGTGAGTAAGAGCTGCCTAAAAAGCCAGTTTTATTTTATATATAAAGACACGCACACTCACCAATGGTTATCGATGGGTAACGCACACAAAATGCTGGTGGAACACAGCAGGCCAGGCAGCATCTATAGGGGGAAGCACTGTCGACGTCAGGACCTGACGAAGGGTCTCAGCCCGAAACGTCGACAGCGCTTCTCCCTATAGATGCTGCCTGGCCTGCTGTGTTCCACCAGCATTTTGTGTGTGTTTGCTTGAATTTCCAGCATCTGCAGATTTCCTCGTGTTTGTTGTCGATGGGTAATTGTCTTCATCGCTTTGGTGCATTTGGAGTATTGTAGCATTTCTAAGTGATAAGCAGCCTGGAGAACTAATTGTCTCTGCTAAGCCTGACATATTTGAAAAATGGAATTTATAAACAAGATCAATTACTAGGAAAGGCCTGCAATCTCGTACCTGCATTCTGCTTCCGTGTGGTAGGCGCTTCAGATCCCTCCAGACTAAAACTAATAGGCACTGGAGAAGTTTTTTCCCTACTGCGGTCACTTTGCTGAACAGTTAACTGTCGGTTAACTGTCGGCTAACTATTACTTGGATTGCACTACCTGTATGTACAATTTATATTTTCATTTATATTTATCATTATTATTGTTATGAGCAGAGAGACAACATCTGCCGGAAGTAAATTCCTTGTATGCGCACAGGTACTTGGCGATTAAAGTCTGATTCTGATTCTGATTCTGATTCTGATTCTGGTAAAAAGCAGCTATTTCCACTTTCCCTGGAGAACCCAAACTTTTCAGCGGCAATTTTGGATATCGTGAGTTTACGCCATTTCCTTTACTGGCCACTCTTACAGTAGAATTGCAAGATGATGGTCTAATTGTCTATCTGGGCAATTTGAAACAACTGCTCCCTGAGGGGGAATTTGGGCTCAGGGACCAACTGGAGTTGCACTTGGTGTGAATGGGAGTGACGTTGAATATCTTATGGAGCTTCCGAGTGAAGTAAGAACTCAAGCAAAGCTCAAACGCAGCAGGTAAAAACTTATGAATAACTACTGATATTCAGAATAAGTTTCCACAGCTCTGGGAGAAAGCAAAATAGTTTTTAAATTAGATTCCCAGCCTCTTATCTAGTTAAACAGCGTTTTAGTCAAGTTCTTTGCCTGCTCATAACCATCTGGATTTTATGAAAAGAGGTGATCTTCGACTATCGTTAACTAGGTTGCAATCAGATATTCAAAAACTGGCTAGTTTGCTTCAGTTACAAAATATGAATACTCACTAAAACCCAAAGTAACAATATAAGTTATCGGTGGTTTGAACTCATTTTGTTTTTCATGTATGCCTGTAATTGTGCTTAACACTAATAATAACCTGGTAAAATATAAATATTGACTGTACATTTGAGTAATTAGTCGAGTTCAGCAGAAAAGGGAAGCAAGCAGAAACTATGGAGGATGGGAGCCACAGAGGTAAATACAACTCACGAGTGAGCCTTGAGTGGAAAACGGCCGAGAACCTCTGCTCGAGACGAATGTCTGGTCGACAATTTGAAATGCCTGTTTTCATAGATCTCAGAACTGAGAACAAATCAGAGCACAGAAATACCTACAACACACACAAAATGCTGTCGGAACGCAGCAGGCCGGGCAGCATCTATAAGGAGAAGCGCTGTCGACGTTTCGGGCCGAGACCCTTCGTCAGGACAGAAATACATAATCATGGTGCACATCTTCGATCCAGCCCAAGGCTAAAGTGATAGCAACTATCTCAGATATGAAATATTGACACTTTGTCTGATAATCTTTTCTTAATACTCACCTGAAAGTTTGGAACATAAACAGAAACACCTGTACGAATTGCCACGGGATCTTTTGAACCATCTGTGTAGGTATGAAAGAATCCATTATATCTGCCTTTCATACATTGCTGAATTACCTGTGTCACTGATAAACAATCACTCCTCACCTTGATATTTCCCTGAGGGCCCAAATCAACCACAGGCAAGGGGAAACACCATGGAGGGGTGACAGAAGGGGAAACACTGGGACCATTTTCCTCATTAAGCCAGCCAAGGTTCTATGCCCATTCATTCCCATCCACCCAGAACTGGAGATCTTATGAATGAAATGCTCCCAACACTCTACTGATGTTGGCAATGTTGGACGATCAACTTTACGTTCTCTGACTTTAACCCAGTAAACCGTTGCTAACTATAACCTGCAGGTGTAAAGGTATTTCACCCATTTCTACCAGTAATGCCAAAATCGGGGGGTGATTTAATAGCACAACGTTATCATCTCAATGCTTGGGTTTGAACTTTATCGTGGGGTTTTAAGACCGCCAGTGAGACTGACAGATGAACAATACATCCGTAATCACAGACAGATCTGATTAAAACAATATACGTTAATATAAGTGATGTCGTACTCACCCACCACCCAAATAAGCCATTCAGCACGTTAAGGGCGCTTTTACACTTCTCTAGAAATTTATTCCCGTGCACCTTCCATGTCAGCCTTTTGTCCATCCACATACCTGGAAACTTTACCACTGATTCTTGTTTTAGAGATTTACCGTATAATCTGAGATCAATTGTGGGTGTAATGATCCTTCCAGAAAAGCAAATAACTTGAGTCTTTGCAACAGAAAATTTTGTCCCCTACGAACGTCCCCATTCCTCTACTTCATTAATAACTGTCTGCATTTACATATAATTTATATAAGTTATATATAAATGTATTTATATATCATTTACATAAACTATATAATTTATATTCCTGCCTTTCTTCCACACTGCCACTCTCTTCATCACCATATAATTACTTAGAAATGCTTGAGCCAAAAATTAGGAAAACATCATTAATCATAATATTAAAAAGGAGTGGGCTACGCACACACTCCCTGTGGAGTCCCATTCTCTATCTCATACTCCTTAGAAAATGTTGTTCCCACCGTATCTTGTATCTGTCTGCCCCATAAAAAATTTTGAATCTAGTTGAACATTCTACAACTTATTCCCAGCTTTCCTACTTTAAGCAGCGACCCTTATGTCCATAAGATATAAAAGTTTTTTTTTCCTACATCACAGAAACCATCGATTTGTTATTAACTCTGGGCCTTATGAATATCAGATTCCAAACTTAACACCGAGTCCAGTGTCATTCTCCAGATTGGTGTACAGCTAATTTTCCACAAAATAAGAAAGTTTTGCTATAACCATTCATTCCATGATCGTACAGACATGTGGAGTTAGCGAAGTATTGTGCGTCTGTAACTGGAAGGATCTGATCGATCCTTGCCAGGGTTCAATACAGGGATAGCAACCGATAATTCCCAGAAAACAGGAAGCCGCCCTTCAACCCGTATTGTATTAAAGAATTCCAGGACCAACATGCTTGGAATCTGATGGCCATGTGAGCACATTATCTTACCCAGGTGATGTCTGACCAGAGCTGTGAGTGCAAGTAAGATTTGGAACATGAAGAAGATCTGCAGATGCTTGGAAACCAAGCAAGACATCAGAAATGCTGGAGGAGCTCAGTGGGCCAGGCAGCGTCTACGGAAAGGAGCACAGTGGACGTTTCAGGCCGGGGCCCTTTGGCAGGACTGGAGAGAAAAAACACGAGGGGTCAAAGTAAAAAGGTGGGGCGGGCAGAGACAAGGCCAAGAGAGGGAAAAATGGGAATGGAGAATGGTGAGGTGTCGGCGGGGTGGGGGGGGGGTGGGGGGGCAGCATTACCAGAAGTTCGAGAAATATACGTTCGTGCGAAGAGATTGGAGGTTACCCAGACAGAACGTAAGGTGCTGCCCCTCCAGCCTGAGCATGGTCTTGAAGTTTCGGGCTGAGAACCTTCATCAGGACTGGAGAAAAAGAAGATGAGGAGTCAGAGTTAGAAGGTGGAGGAGGGGAGGAAGAAGCACAAGGTGAGAGGTGAAACTGGGAGAGGGGGAGGGACGAAGTAAAGAGCTGGGACGTCGATTGGTGAAAGAGATACAGGGCTGGAGAAGGCGGAGTCTGGTAGGAGAGGACAGAAGGTCATGAAAGAAAGAAAAGGGGGAGGAGCACCAGAGGGAGGCGATGGGCAGGCAAGAAGATAATGTGAGAGAGGGAAATGGGAATAGGGGATGGTAAAGGGGGGGGGGGGGCAGGCATTACCAGAAGTTCGATAAGTTCATGTCAACAGGTTGGAGGCTACCCATGCAGAATATAAGGTGTTGTTCCTCCAACCCAAGTGTAGCCTCTTTGTGACAGTAGAGGAGGCCGTGGACTGAGATGTCGTAATGGGAACGGGAAGTGGAATTAAAATGGGTGGCCACTGGGGAGATCCCGCTTTTTTCTGGCAGACAGAGTGTAGGTGCTCAGCGAAGCAGTCCTGACTTTTGCCAATCACCTTTCCAGCTCTTAGCTTCATCCCACCCCCTCCTGTCTTCTCCTATCATTTCGCATTTCCCCCTCCCCCTCCTACTTTCAAATCTCTGACTATCTTTCCTTTCAGTTAGTCCTGATGAAGGGTTTCGGCCCGAAACGTCGACAGCGCTTCTCCCTATAGATGCTACCTGGCCTGCTGCGTTCCACCAGCATTTTGTGTGTGTTGTTGTTTGAATTTCCAGCATCTGCAGATTTCCTCGTGTTTGCTTTACACACTGACAGTAATATAACTGTGTATTTCGATGGTAATAGATATTGACACAGACTTCCGTACACACTTGCAAATTTCTACAGATGTACAGTATCATGGAGAACTTTCTAACCAGTTGCATCACCGTCCGGTATGGAGGGGCCACGACACAGGATCAGAAAAAGCTGTCGAAAGTTGTAAACTCAGTCGGTTGCTTCATGGGCACTGGCCTCCCCGGCACCGAGGGACACATTCAAAAGGAGATGTCCCAGAAAGGCGGCATCGATCACTGAGGATCCCTTCACCCTGGACTTGCCCTCTCTTCATTGCTACATCACGGAGGAGGTACTGGAGTCTGAAGATACTCACTCAACATTTCAGGAACCGCTTTCCCCCTCTCCAATCAGAATTCTGAATGGACACTGAACCCATTAATTTTCCTCTCTTTTTAATTCTTTTTTAGAAAATTTAATTACTGTAATTTATATTTTTATTATAGATAGATAGATAGATACTTTATTCATCCCCATGGGGAAATTCAACTTTTTTTTTCCAATGTCCCATACACTTTTTGTAGCAAAACTAATTACATACAATACTTAACTCAGTAAAAAATATGATATGCATCTAAATCACTATCTCAAAAAGCATTAATAATAGCTTTTAAAAAGTTCTTAAGTCCTGGCGGTTGAATTGTAAAGCCTAATGACATTGGGGAGTATTGACCTCTTCATCCTGTCTGAGGAGCATTGCATCGATAGTAACCTGTCGCTGAAACTGCTTCTCTGTCTCTGGATGGTGCTATGTAGAGGATGTTCAGGGTTTTCCATAATTGACCGTAGCCTACTCAGCGCCCTTCGCTCAGCTACCGATGTTAAACTCTCCAGTACTTTGCCCACGACAGAGCCCGCCTTCCTTACCAGCTTATTAAGACGTGAGGCGTCCCTCTTCTTAATGCTTCCTCCCCAACACGCCACCACAAAGAAGAGGGCGCTCTCCACAACTGACCTATAGAACATCTTCAGCATCTCACTACAGACATTATCATGTGTTGCAATGTCCTGCACCATGAATAGACCAGATTTCACGATTTTGCATTTTCTGCAGAGTGTCTGCATGTGAAACCATGAACACTACACCATAATTTCTTCCTCTTTTTAACTTCTTTGAAAAATATATACTTACTGAAATTCATGTTTTTTTTGCTGGAAAACAAATTTTCCGATGGGCATCCATCATTAACGACCCCATCATCCAGGTCATGCCTTGTTCTCATTGCTACCATCAAGATGAAGGTACAGAAGCCTGAAGGCACACACTCAACGACTCGGGAACAGCTTCTTCCCCTCTGCCATACAATTTATGTGAGTGACAATGAAATCAATGGTCGACCAGCTAACCATAATCCCTGGCGCGTCAGAAATAGCACCATCGATACACGAGTGCCTGCCTGGTGTCGCAGTGCATCCTGGTCAGGGCATCGGCGGAAGTTGAGGCCCAGGTCTAGCGTCGAGGTCCATTTCATCCGCACTCTGGGGCTCAGCTGCGGGCTTCCGGAGTCTCCAGTCGGTTGCGGTTGGACTTTCAGCCGCAGTGTGTCCGGGAAGGAGGTAACAGGTTTACAAACCTCCCCTCTGTCAGCCCCGCCGGTCGCACAGTCCTGTCTCCACAGCCATGAACCCCTATCAGTGTCCAATCTGCGGGAAACGCTTCAAGCAATCGGGCAGTCTGATTGCACACCAGCGGGTTCACACCGGGGAGAAGCCGTTCACCTGCCCTGACTGCGGGAAGGGCTTTGCACACTTCTCCAACCTCGTGGCCGACCAGCGGATCCACACCGGAGAACGACCATTCACCTGCTCGGAGTGCGGGAAGGGGTTCACACAGCCATCGGAACTGAAAAAGCACCAGCGGGTTCACACCGGGGAGAAGCCGTTCTCTTGCTCGGACTGTGGGAAGGGATTCAGCCGTTCATCTACTCTGCAGATCCACCGGCGAGTTCACACGGGGGAGAAGCCGTTTACTTGCGCTGAGTGTGGGAAGGGGTTTGTTGTATTATCAAACTTGGTCAGCCACACGCGAGTCCACACCGGGGAGAAACCGTACATCTGCTCTGAGTGCGGCAGAGGGTTCACACATATATCCAACATGTTTACACACCAGCGAATTCACAGCGAGGAGAGGCCCTTCACCTGCTCTGAATGCGGGGAGAGATTCACTCAGTCATCTCACCTGACGACCCACCAGCGAATACACACCGGGGAGAGGCCGTTCATTTGTCCTGAGTGTGGTCAGGCATTCACCAATTCCTCTTCCCTTTTGAGACACCGGAAAATCCACGCCGGGGTGAAGCCGTTCACCTGCCCCGACTGTGGGAAGGGTTTCACTTATTCGTGTGATCTGCTGAAACACCAGCGGATCCACACCGAGGAGAGGCCGTTCACCTGCTCCGAGTGTGGGAAGGGCTTCATTAATTCATCTGAAGTTTTAAAGCACCAGCGGATTCACACCGGGGAGAAACCGTTCACCTGCTCCGAGTGTGGCAGAGGGTTTGCACATATATCCAACATGGTTAAACACCGGCGAGTTCACACTGGGGAGAGGCCTTTCACCTGCTCTGAGTGTGGGAAGGGATTCACTCAGCCATCTCGCCTCTTGAGTCACCAGCGAATGCACACCGGGGAGAGGCCGTTCATCTGCTCCGAGTGCGGTAAGGGATTCACCAATTCCTCTTGCCTTTTAAGACACCAGAAAATACACACCGGGGTGAAGCCGTTCACCTGCCCCGACTGTGGGAAGGGCTTCACTAGTTCATCTGATGTGTTAAAGCACCAGCGGATTCACACCGGGGAGAAACCATTCATCTGCTCCGAGTGTGGGAAGGGATTCACTCAGTCATCTCACCTGCTGAGACATCAACAAGGCTGTTCATCTGCTCCGACTGGGAGAAGGGATTCAGCGCTTCCTGTTAACTGTTGAGGGACAAGCCTGTTCTGTGTGTTTCATTCGGTCATCCAATCTGATGAGGCACCAGCGAATTCACACCAGGGACAAGATTTTAAAATGCCTCGTGCGGAATAAATATCCACACGCAGAGAGATTCTTACATGGTTATGGATTCTGCAGTTGGTACACCGACTAATTCTCCAGGGATTGACTCTGGTGATTGGGGAAGATGCCTTTATTTAATAAACTCTAGAACTTGCTGAAGTTTGATATTCTGAAATCTGTGCCGTAAAACAAGTTCTGTTTAAAATGCTTTTGTCTGTTTCACGTCTCCCCATGGGCAAAGACAAGTCGATGAACCGAGTGGGAGCCAGGCTGGGTAAACCGGGCCAGTGTCGACATCCGCTCCCTCGTAGCGCCCTCTGCAGGAATATTATTGTAACTCACTCCGCCCGCTTGCGTCTCCGCTGCCCATCTCAGCTTTTCCTGAACAGTCCAACACTACTGTAACTTTCTGATTGACAAACCATCTCACGATTTTTCCACGGGTGCAGTATTTATGCCCCCACATTCCGGGCCACACCATCTTCCCTCAGGTCCAGAAGCCTGAAGACCCACACCACAGGGTTCAGGTCCAGCTGTTTCCCTTCAACCAGTCAGATCCTGAACCTTAACGACGACAGCAGTACAGCAACACTGTAATGACTACACTGAAATTGTTGATATTGTTGTTCTCATTGTGTTGTTTCTTGTAAAAAATGTTTTCCTTGTGAATGGTGCTTATCTGATTCTATGAGCCTGCGATGCTGCTGCAGGGTTTTCATTGCACCCATGCATACATGCACTGGTGCAGGTGACAATAATCTCGACTTTGTCTTTAACAAACCTGAGGATAGGAAGAGCACAGATTGATGTCCATTTCTGGCACATTTTCCTCTGGAGTCAGGAGACAGTGTGGTGAAATTCCAAACGTTTGTCAGTTTGCCACTCCCGACACTGAAAGGCAGGAGAAGGACACAAAGGTCTGGGGACGGCACAACACAGGATTAGTGCCCCACGGGTACCGGCTGTGATTGGTGTGAAGTCTCAGAGCAGAGTGAGGACCCATTGGGTGTCTACTCAGGGAAACAGGGTGAGGAGCCGGAGAGAGATCAGCAGAGGGGTAGAGTTTAGACAGTCATTCCAAGCGAGTCCCCTGCCTGAGATCGTCAGGTTCTGTGGGGTTAACATGTGGACAGGGGACGGGAATCGGACGCCAGTTCCCCTGTCATTCTCCTTCCAGAAGGCGCAGCACGGCGGTAAATTATGGAATGCGAACACTGAGTGGATGGAGATGGGAACACGGGAGAAAGAGTTCCGTTTAGATGGCATGTCTAGGAGGTAATTTACCCAGAGTGTAATGAAAAACTTGCAGCAACATCACTGGCACAAAGCATCAGATAAGCAGCGCTTACAGTGTAACCATAACTTAAACATAGACGGTGCACAGTTTTTACCAGAATGCAGTCAGAACAAGAAATCCTTTGTAATGCAAAGTGGTCGTATAGCTGTTGTACTGAGGTGGTGATTAGCGTTGAGCCGGTTGTCTCATTCAAACCTATTGGAAGCGGAAAGCCCTGAATAGGATGGACATGGAGAAAATGTTTCTGATCGTGGTAGATTCTTGGACCAGAGGGCACAGTCTCAGAATACAAGGACGTCCCTTTAGAACGGAGACGAGGTGGAATTTCTGTAACCAGAGGGTGGTGAATCTGTGGACTTCATTGCCACAGACAGCTGTGGGGGCAAAGTCTTTGAGTATATTTAAAGCAGAGGTTGATAGTTTCTCGATTAGTAGGAGTGTCCACTGTCCCCCTCGCTCGAACTGTTCTAACAGTAATGTAAATGGCAGTTGGCGGGAGGGGGGCATCACAGCCACGTACAGACCAATTCACCCCCTTTTAAATTCCCCCACCTAGCTAAAATAATATCAAGAAGTCTAATGTTTTTCAGAAGGGCAAATGTGCACCAAGGTGCAAAGTTCAAAGTAAGATTTATTCTCAGAGTACGTGCCTCACACCACATACGGCCCTGAGATTCTTTTTCCTGTGGATTTTGTCGTGGTTACTTGAAATGACCTGGAGACACAGACAGTTCTTCAAGAAAATTAAACCTTTATTTGCAAACAAAGGCTGAGGCAATCAATGAACTTGTCACCAAAAGCCCGCCGAGCTCCGGTGTACAGCATTCTTTATAGTAATTTCTTATCTCAGTTACATTTCGGTTTCATCGCCATACCCAATCAGGTTTTAATTGCATATCATCTATATATTATTTAATTAATCGCTCTTGCCTAGCCCGCGGTGCGCCACCATTATATTTCACCCGTTCGCATTGGGGCCTTATTCGTGGCCAAGATTATGTTTTCCAGACAACCTCCCTCACATTACATTCCTGCTCGCAGCATCCTGTCCGCCACCGTTATCTCGTACTAAACAAAGGCTGAGTGTAATACATGGGATACATCGCAGCTAATAGTGTTGCAAAACAAGCAGGTGTACTGTAAGTGTCATAATATGCAGCTAAGAGAGTACAAAAGTATCTAGTGAAAACAACACATAACAAAATGTGCCTAGTAAAATAATACATATTAATATTCGGTACCTAGAAGTGATTACATAGTATAGTAAATAGCTAATACATAGTGATTATATTTCAGGTATATATAGTGGTTATGTTAGGTATATTTCTCAATATAATCCCCCATTTGAGACCCACAGGGTCTCGCACAGATAGAGAACACTCAGAGGCCGTGCACCAAAGCCAAAATAAAGTCCAACATTTTAATCCCAAATTTAGGTCAACTACAATTTCCATACTCGGAGCTCAAAATGATCTCTCTCTGTTATCCTAGGCTGCTGAGCCAAAAATCTGTCCCTCCGTAGCTGAGACAGGAAAAAAGACTCAGACACCCTTACAGACTAGTGTCCACATCATTAACACCTTCCAGTCCGCTTGATGCATCGTGCAGACTGTAACAGTACATCATCGGCTTTTCTCCTTGTCTCGGGTCAGATTCAACAATTTCCAGGAGCATCGGGAATTGTTTTGCTGTCGCACGCATTATCAAAGTCTTGAGACATGGAAGAAAACAGCACAGAATAAATGCACAACTTATCAGCACAATGCCTGCAGTCATTGCCAATTTAGTCAGCCACGCACCCCATCCCCCTAGTTTGCTTTCTAACCAGTCAAACCACTGATGCCCAAATCCTGCATTCTGTTTGACCTCCTTCCGCAGATCCTTTAATTTATTCATTGCTCTGGTGAAAGACCCTTCTGGGCTGGTATTGTTCGGTATGAAAGTGCAGCATTGATCTCCAAACATCACACACACACACACACACACCCTTTTTCTGCCAAAAGCCAATCCAGTACCTGTCTGTTTTGCCACCTTCCCTTTGGACGGTCTCCGGCTCTTTCTGTTCTTCCTGTGTATAAATAGACTGATGTATCATAGTTAATTGTCGCATATATTGTCTTAGTTCAAGTTCCAATTGCTCTAAACTGGGTCCCTTATATGGTCCTCTCCATTGGGGTACTGGCATGGTCCTTCCAGTTAGCATCTCATGCGGTGTCAAGCATGTTACCCGATTAGTCTGCATGCGGTAACTCATTAATGCTAACGGTAATGCATCAACCCAATGAAGGCCGAACCGTTGTCCGAGCTAATCTCCGTAGGTATTCCAAACCTTGGGATCACTTCATTTGTCAGGAACTTTACCACTGTTCCTGCCCCTTGATCCTTCGAGGGTACTGCCTCTACCCATCTGCTGAACCTGTCAATTACCACCAGAATGTATCTTTTCCCTCTTACCGTCTTTATCATATCTACATAGTCGATCACCAGATGTCGAAATGGTCCTTCAAGCACGGGTATGTGACCTATTGGGGTTGCAATCCCCCTTCGAACATTATTCTGTGCACAAACCTCACACTGTGCTAAAATATAGTCTACCGAAGCCTGTAAATAAGGCGACCAGAAACCATCCTTTTTTATTTTCTTTATCACTTCCCCCCTTGCACAATGGTCCATCCCATGTGCTTCTGAAATCAGAATCATCAGTAGAGGGGTGGGCGCTACCAACAAACCGTCTTCCGTGCTCCACAAGCCTTCCGGGTTCTGCTTGGCCCCCCTTTGTCTCCACATTGTCTGTTCTGCCAAAGTTGCCTTACCTTGTATTTCAATTAGGTCCTCTACCTCAGGTTCTGGAGTTAGGCTTACCTGGGGGGCAATGACAGCTGATGTACATCCAGACGCTTTTCTGGCTGCCTCGTCCGCAGCTTGATTTCCCTTTGTTATTACATCATTTCCCTTTTTATGTGCCTGGCATTTTACTATAGCCAATGCTTTAGGTTTCATTATGGCTTTTATTAAGTCTAGAATTTGCTGACAATGTTGTATGGGATCTCCGCTACTTTTTTTAAAACCTCTCTGCTTCCACACTGCCCCGAACAAATGGCATACTCCATGAGCATATGCCGAATCAGTATAGATATCTACTTTCTCACCTTCCATCATTTCACACGCAGCTGTCAGGGCTTTGATTTCTGCTAGTTGGGCGGAACACGGTTGGGGACAGGACTCCATCCTAATAATCTTATAGCTCGACTGATCCTGCTGCACTACTGAGAACCCTGCGTGATTTCCATCATAATCCCTATAACAAGAGCCATCTACGAACAGAACCTTTTTATCTGCGTCCTCTAGTGGTTCTGACCGTAAATCTGCTCTCAATTTGGCAAATGCCATCGTCTTCCCTACACAATCATGGGGTTCTCCTTCATAGCCCAAAGGGACAAAATCGGCTATATTACTGGTAGTGCATCTCTGTATAGTTATGTCAGGAAATGTCAATAGCATCTGATACGCTGCTATCCTGGCTGGCGTCAGCACAAATTTCCCTCTTTCCAGCAATTCTGCTACTCTGTGGTGTGTGTACAGAGTCACAGGATAGCCCAGGGTTACCGATGATGCCTTTTCATAATCATAGTACAGCGCCGCCAATCCCTGATAACAGGGTGGGTACCCCTGAGCCACCTCATCTAGTCTCGTACTGTAGTATGCTATCGGCTGCTTTGCTTTTCCTGTGCCTGTCTCTTGTGTTAGAACCGCTGTGACATAACCCTCCTGTCGGTTGGATACATACAAATGAAAAACCTTATCGTAGTTAGGCAAAACTAATGCTGGTGCTGACTGCAATTCCTGCTTAATAGTATTGAAAGCTATCTCCGCCTCTCCATTCCACTGTAAGCCGTTCTTCAAATTTGTATGTCCTGCTTCTTTCATTATCTTTCTCAAAGGTGCCATAATCTCAGCATATTCTCCTATCCAATCTGAGCTGTACCCTGCCATTCCCAAAAACGTCATCATCTGCCCTACAGTCTGGGGTTTTGGGGCCTTAGTTATTGCCTCAATCTGATCTGGTGCTATCGCCTTTACTCCCTTGGATATTACCCTGCCTAAGTATTCCACTTGCTGCGTGCAAAATTGCAGTTTCTTTTTGGATACTTTATGTCCTCCGTGCGCCAGCTTTTCTAACAGAGTTATAGTGTCCTGCTCACACTGTGTCCTTACTGTGGGAGCAAATCAACAGGTC
Source organism: Hemitrygon akajei (assembly GCF_048418815.1). Lineage (NCBI taxonomy): Eukaryota > Metazoa > Chordata > Chondrichthyes > Myliobatiformes > Dasyatidae > Hemitrygon > Hemitrygon akajei. The sequence continues at coordinate 19,885,042 of NC_133148.1, read as the reverse complement.
ATCCACATACTGTAACAATGTACTTTCCAATGGTATGCCCTCTAGGTCTGCCTTCAATACCTGATTAAAAACGTGTGGTGAATGTTTAAATCCTTGCGGCATTCTGGTATAGGTATACTGAGCACCTCTGTAAGTAAATGCAAACAGATACTGACACTGGTCGGCCGGAGGAATGCTGAAGAAAGCCGAACACAAATCAATCACTGAAAAGTAACTTGCTTCTGGTGGAACATTAGTCAAAAGCGTGTGTGGGTTGGGGACTACCGCTGGCCACTCCTCTACCACATCATTTACCGCTCGCAAGTCATGCACCAATCTCCACTTAAATTTATCTGCTTTTAAGACCGGCAACAACGGGGTATTGCATGGACTGTTTGTTCTTTTAAGCACTCCTATTTCAAGCAACCCCTGCACTGTCGATGCTATTCCCTCTTCTGCTTCTGGTCTTAGAGGGTATTGTGGTCTCCTGGGTGGAATTGCTCCTTTTTTCAGCCTTATTTCCACCGGACTAGCTGTTATTATTTTCCCTACGTCCGTGTCATGCTGTGACCACAGAGTAGACGGCAACTCATCTAACCTTTTATCTTTCTGCTGGCCTCTTTCCTTTCCCAGCAAGGGCATGTGTGGTTGGGTACATGCCTCCAGGTGCCATCTCTCCTCTAACTCCCTGTTCTGAGTCTCGTCAAAAATCACTGTACAATGTAGCTCAGATTTGGGCATTACAGCCCTGGGTAATATAGCCTGCACGCCCTTTTTCCATTTTTCCCAGGTTTCCTGAATCTGATCTGCGATGTTTCCTATCCAAAAGACATTAGCCTTCTTGTCTTCTTGCACTATCAATTGAGCCCCTGCTCTTTTCACACTCAGCCCATTTCTGGTGCATTCTAATTTTAATTCCAGTTTCAATAAGGCATCTCTGCCCAACAAATTAATCGGAGTTCCTTTAAATACTAGCACCGGCAAAACAATTCCTTTATTTCCCATTCTCAACCGCACTGGAGCCGTGCACTGTGTCAACTGTGTTTTCCCCGAGAACCCTACCGTCGAATAAACTTTCCTGACATGGGAAGGTGAAGGGCATACTGTGGCTGTACACAAGTGTACGTGGCTCCAGTATCTATCATCATTGGTGTCAGTTGCCCTTCTAACATAACCTGAACAATGGGTTCCTCATCTGCCTCCCTTGTTATCATTGGGTAATGTCCCTTCCCACTCAAGTTCTCGGGGCACCCCTAATACCTCGCATAGGGGTTCACAGGTCCGCTTGGGCCTGTGGGAGCTGGTCCTTGGCTAAACTTTAGTTCCCTTCTTATCGGTTCCTGCTAGTGTGTGACAGGCCATGGTGTAAATGGACAATCTCTTCTTAGGTGACCTGGCTGATTACATTCCCAGCACAATCTCTCTACCTCTCTTTCCCCCTGTTTCCTCACTGGTCCCCTCTGCCCATAGCTCCTCTGTCCCCCTCCTTGAGACTTCCAGTCCTGTCTGGGCTGTTTGAATTTAGTCTGTTCCTGATAGGGCATTTGTGGGAATGCTCCCCCAAAGACGATTATTGGCATGGGGTTTTCCAGCCCTTGTCTTACAGTATGATCGGTCCCTCCATATAGCAGTGCTTTGTCCAGTTCGATGGCTGTACTCGAACTGGTGGTTGCTGGCAGCATCTTTTTGTTTTTCTCTTTTTCCTTTTTGAGTTCTTCGAGCTGCATTTGTATTAACTTTCTTTGCACCTCTTCCTGCTGCTCAGCCAACCTTCGTTTGTCTTTCCGGTATTTCTCAACCGCATGGACTACGTGGTCTCTAAATTCTTGTGGGGTCATTGACGTCAGCCCAACCACTTCCAGTTTGGATTTTACTTGTGGAGGCATTGCATCCAAAATGCTATGTCGGAACAGTGAGGTCATAAATAAGCTATTCTCCACCTCTTGCTCAGTCTCCAGTCTCCACCTTTTCAACTGGTTTTCTACGTAGGCTGCTGGGTTTTCAGTGTCTCCCAGTGGATCCCCTTTTAAGGCTTTGGGGTCCACTTTGGGTGGATAAAGCTTTCTGAGGGCCTGCCATACCCTCTGCCTCACTCTGTCAAACCCATTCCATCAGTTCTCGGGTCGTTCAAGTTTACTATGCCAGCCATTTCCATTAGTTCGTTAAATTTGGAGGTTCCCATCAACCTTATCAACAGTGCCTTCAAATCTCCCATAGCCAATAACCGTTTTGTTGTTTCTTCTTCAAAGGCTCTAATCCATTTCCCTGCTCCTTCATGTAAATTGGGCAGAGTGTTTTTCAGCCCTTCTAGGTCCTGGGATCCCCAAGGGATATACTGCACTTGTCCTGATCCTTTAACTAACAACGGCATCATTCTTCCTCCTTCTTCCCACCTGCCCTGGCTCTCCTCCTCACCTGACTCCCCATCTGTCTCTGGGTATGTCTTTACTGCCTCCCACACAAATGTCTCCGGGGTCCTCTTCTTCCCTCGGTCTCCCTGTGGAGTCCTTCCTTTCTGTCTTGATTCAGTACTTGGTTGGCCCCTGGAGTATTTTTCGCATCTCCTCTGGCAATCCCCTCTCAGTAACTTATCTGGCTCTCTCTCTACTTCCGCAGGTCGCTCCCCTACCGCCTCCTTCTGCTCTTCTAGGCTTCTGCCTCCTACCTCTTCCTCACAAATTCTCGCATCCTCTCTCTCTCTCTCTCTCCACTTAACTCTTGCTCCTCCAATGAGTCACCTTCTCTTTCTTCCTGTCCGTGTCTGTACACCTGTGGCAGGGACTCCTCATGATCCTTACTCGTGCTTAATTCCCTTCTTTCTTGTGTTTCTCCAAGACTCTCATCTCCTATCTTTTTCCACCTCTTCTTGAATGCCTCATCTCTTCCTGCCCTGATGAGCCACTTTCTTCTCTAGTCTGTTTATTTCTATAGTATAACCGATACTCCTCATACTCCTTTTCCTCTCTTAAGTATTTCATCCGTTCAATCCCTTCTTCCATTTCTCTCTGTACCTGTTCCACCTTTATCCTTTCTGCCTGTATCTCCTTCCATATCGCCGCTTTTTCCTTCTCGTATTGTTTTTTTTCCTCCTCATTATCCCAAACTTGGACTTCTTCCTGCATGTTTACTGTTCCCGTCAGCAGGGGGCACTGCTTAGGGGTTCCTTCCTCATTATAGGGAGGGGGTTTTTCTGTTTCTTTCGCATCCGGGTACGGAGCTGAAGCCAGCTTCTCACCGTACCCTCCGCTCTCTCTCTCTAACAGGCTGTTTCTCCAGCACCTTAGTGTTTTCCTCGCTTGTAATCAATATTCTACCTGTCCTCCTCAGCCTTTCCCCCTCCGTTCTGAAGAGTTTTAGCACTTCCATTTCTCGTTCTCTTTTTTGCCCTCTTTTCTTAGATTTATCTTTTGGTTTGTAATTTTTAATTAGTCCCTCCATTTCTTCGCACAAACTTACATCAAACGTTCCTTCTCTTGGCCACTTTGTGACCAGGTTATTGGTTCTTTTTTCCCATTTTTCTGAAGTTTTTGTGATCTCACATTTAATTAACGGGATTTTTTTGCTCAGAATCTCTACTGCCGTTCCTTTACCTGTCATGTTATTCTCTCTTTTTAAGGTATTTCAGAGATTCACAGTTTGTTTACTGGATAATATTATTTACTCTAATTCTATGCCTAGTCTATTCTGTTCTGCCCGTGCAGACCTCTATTCAGAGCGGTACCCACAGAACTTGCTCTTTGCACCTCGTCTGTTCAGACCCTTATCTCTTAAGGCAGTATCCACGAGGATTTTCTACTCTAATTCTATTCTATTTTCCTTTCCCTGCCCGTTCAGCCCTTCGTTTCATACGAAGCGGTACTCACAGGGATTTACCAACACCACGTGGACTTTTTCTTAACTTCTTATTAACTTATTTGTACTTACCCTCACTGCAGTGTTCTTGATCAATCCTCTGAGCCTCTTGTTAACCCCCAATTCTGCCAGATTCTTTGGACCGGAGAGACCCTTCGGCAGTGGTTCCACACTTCTGAGACTCCAAGACCTCCCCAAAGCCAACAGAGTTCTTAGTCCAAATTGTCGCAAAAAGCGCTTACCTTTGGTTTGGGTGCACCCTTAATTCTGTTAGCCTTGTGGGGGTCCCTAGAGGACTGGGAAGCGTCCCCAATCTGCCGTTTCCTTTCCGCGGGTCTCTTTCCGGTCCTGCCGCGGTCGCCAATTTTGTCGTGGTTACTTGAAATGACTTGGAGACACAAACAATTCTTCGAGAAGTTTAAACCTTTATTTGCAAACAAAGACTGAGGCAATCAATGAACTTGTCACCGAAAGCCCGCCGAGCTCCGGTGTACAGCATTCTTTATAGTAATTTCTTATCTCAGTTACATTTTCGGTTTCATCAGCATACCCAATCAGGTTTTAATTGCATATCATCTATATATGAACTAATTAATCGCTCTTGCCTAGCCCGCGGTTCGTCACCGTTATATTTCACCCGTTCGCATTGGGGCCTTATTCGTGGCCAAGATTATGTTTTCCAGACAACCTCCCTCACAGTACATTCCTGCTCGCAGCATCCTGTCCGCCACCGTTATCTCGTACTAAACAAAGGCTGAGTGTAATACATGGGATACATCGCAGCTAATAGTGCTGCTAACCAAACAGGTGTACTGTAAGTGCCATAATATGCAGCTAAGAGAGTACAAAAGTATCTAGTGAAAACAACACACAACAAAATGTGCCTAGTAAAATAATACATATTAATATTCGGTACCTAGAAGTGATTACATAGTATAGTAAATAGCTAATACATAGTGATTATATTTCAGGTATATATAGTGGTTATGTTAGGTATATTTCTCAATAGTATACACAGCAAATCTGGAGAACAGTAACTGTAAACAGGATCAGAGAAAGAGCGGAGAACTGTGAAAATGCAAAATCAAATAAATGGCCATAAATAACAAATAGCAACTGCATGAACCAACGAGATAAAGAATTCTTAAAGTGACCTCATTGGTTGTGGGAACATCTCCAAAGATGAGTGTAATTATCCTCTTTTGTTCAAGAGCCTGACGGTTGAGGGGGTGGCAACTGTTCTTGAACCTGGTGGTGCGAGTCCTGAAGGCACTTGTCCCTTCTACCTGATGGCAGCAGTGAGATAAGAGCCTGGCCTGGGTGCTGAGGATCTTTGATGATGGACGCTGCTTTTCTAAGACAGCATTTCATGTAGATGTGCTCGTTGGGTGGTTGGGAGGGTTTTACCTGTGACTTACTGAGCCGAGTCCACTGCCTTTTATAGAACTTTCTGCTCAAAGGCATTGGTGTTCCCATACCAGGCCACAATGCAGCCAGTCAATACACATGTGATATATGTTAGGCCTCATATGGAGCCAGTGATCATTAATGGAGAATGTGTGGAGCAGGTTAAGACCTACAAGTATCTGGGAGTACAGTTAGACGAGAAGCTTGACTGGACTGCCAACACAGATGCCTTGTGCAGGAAGGCACAGAGTCGACTGTACTTCCTTAGAAGGTTGGCGTCATTCAATGTCTGTAGTGAGATGCTGAAGATGTTCTATAGGTCAGTTGTGGAGAGCGCCCTCTTCTTTGTGGTGGCGTGTTGGGGAGGAAGCATTAAGAAGAGGGACGCCTCACGTCTTAATAAGCTGGTAAGGAAGGCGGGCTCTGTCGTGGGCAAAGTACTGGAGAGTTTAACATCGGTAGCTGAGCGAAGGGCGCTGAGTAGGCTACGGTCAATTATGGATAACTCTGAACATCCTCTACATAGCACCATCCAGAGACAGAGAAGCAGTTTCAGCGACAGGTTACTATCGATGCAATGCTCCTCAGACAGGATGAAGAGGTCAATACTCCCCAATGCCATTAGGCTTTACAATTCTACCGCCAGGACTTAAGAACTTTTTAAAAGCTATTATTAATGCTTTTTGAGATAGTGATTTAGATGTATATCATATTTTTTACTGAGTTAAGTATTGTATGTAATTAGTTTTGCTACAACAAGTGTATGGGACATTGGAAAAAAAAGTTGAATTTCCCCATGGGGATGAATAAAGTATCTATCTATCTATCTATCTATCTATCTATCTATCTATGTATATGCTGTTATATACAGGCAGTGATATACTAACAAACTTTCCTTTTTAAACTATCTGCCGCAAAGATCTCAAATTAGCAATTAAATGTTTCGTTTGCACCACTAGATCTGCATTCAGACAATATATGCTGCACTGTTTTTTTAAAAATATTACTCATATAAATAAAAAAAGTAATGAAAATATGGTATTTAATAGAACTCTGAAAGCAATGAACGGGAAAGCAGGCTAGATGATGCAAATGAGCCTGTGGGGGAGGGGGGTGCAGTGCGTCAGGCATTATCTCTGCTCCTGCTTGACCACACACAGGTCACCGTTCACACCCTACCGTGTGGCCCTGAGCCCTGCCCCACGGATATCCACCCCCCAGTTACGATTATACAGTAAGTAGGTGGGCGTGACCCAGCGGGATACCCAGCAACGCTCTCCACCAGCCAGTGATTATAATTACTTCGTTATGGATAATTACATGTTAATGGGGAAGTGTCAGCATTTAATTCAACATGAAGAGATTACTATGAGAAACCGGGCATGGCCCGTGTTGTAGTAATCTAATTGAAACAGTTATGAGTATTAAATGATACTCTTTACCTAGGAAAGATAGGCAAGATCATCACGGTGCAGGAGCAGCCTTATACATAGGAGAGAATTTAAACATGAGGTTGCTTATGACAGGAGGTGAATCAAGACTTAGTGAAGATAACTGGGTGAGAATTGAAAGCTATACGGGTAAAGGAATAACATTGGGTGTATGTTATAGACCTGCTAATTCTGATCGTGATTTTCATAAACAACTCTATCAGAATATTAGAAAAGCATGTTCTGGGAGTGATGTTATAGTTACGGGAGACTTTAATTTCCCAAATATTGAGTGGGAGAACCGAGTGACCAATAGACTAGAGGAAAGTGAATTCATTGAGTTATTGAATGATTGTTTTCTGATCCAGTATGTAAATGCACCAACAGGAGGGGAGGTCTGAATAGAAATCAGGATAGAATTCCGAGTATCGAAGTTGTTGAGCTTTTAGGAGCAAGTGATCATAGCATTGTTAGACTCAAAGATTTTTGGGAGAATATATCAGTAAATACCAAAGCCATTAAGTTGATTTTTAGAAAGGCAAAGTTTGTGCAAATACGGCAAAGACATCAGAAGGTAACCTGGAGGAAACTGTTTGATGTTGAGTCAGTCAAGGAACAATGAGGTCGATTTAAAGTACAGGAAATGTTCATACCCAAGGTCGACAGAAGTAATTAAAAACGATAGATCAATTGCATGGATAAATAAAGATATACATTAAAAATATTGAAGATAAGACAGCTATATAAGGAATACTTATATATTCCTCGTGCTTCAGCCTACTCAGGAAAAGCCTGTCTTAGACTGGGTGTTGTGTAATCATCCAGATCACATTTGGGAGCTTAAGGTAAAGGAACCCCTTGGGAGGCAGTGATCATAATATCATTGAATTCATACTGCAATTTGAGAGAGGGATGCATAAGTCAAGATGTATGAGTATCACAGTGGGATAAAGGGAATTAGAGAGGCATGAGAGAGGAGTTTGCCCAGGTGGATTGGAGGGGGATATTGACGGGGATGACGGCAGAGCAGAGGTGGCTGAGGTTTCTGGGAATAGTTCACAAAGTGCAGGATAGATATGTTCCAAGAAGAAAGAGTCCTCAAATGGCAGGGATAGGCAACCATGGCAACGACAAAAGATGAAATATGAGGGCAAATTAACCAATAGTATACAGCAGGATATTAAAAGATTTTTTTTTTAGTTATATAAAGAGTAAAAGGCAGGTGAGAGTTGATATTAGACCACTGGAAAATGATGCTGGTGAGATTGTAATGGGGGACAAAGAAATGGCAGATGAACTTAATGAGTACTTTGCATCTGTCTTCACTGTTGAAGTTACTAGCAGTGCTAGCCAAACTAAAAGGTCTTAAAGTGGATAAGTCACCTGGACCAGACGGACTACATCCCAGGTTCTGAGAGAGGTTGCTGAAGAGATAGATGCATTGGTCATGATCTTTCAAGAATCACTTGATCCTGGCATGGTCCCGGAGGACTGGAAAATTGCAAATGTCACTCCACTCTTTCAGAAGGAAGGTAGGCAACAGAAAGGAAATTATAGGCCAGTTAGCCTCACCTCAGAGTTTGCGAAAGTGGTGGAGACAATTACTAAGGATGAGGTTTCACGGTACTTGGAGAGTAGTGATAAATAAGTCAAAGTCAGCGTGATTTCCATTAAGGGAAAAGTTGCCTGACAAATCTGTTAGAGTTCTTTGAGGAAGTTACAAGCAGTGTGGACAAAGGAGAGGTCATTTATTTGGATTTTCAAAAGGCATTTGATAAGATGCTACACATGAGGCTGCTCAACAAGGTTGCTTGACAAGGTAAAATCCCATGGCATTACAGGAAAGATACCGGCATGGACAGAGGAATGGCTGACGGGCAGGAGGCAGCGAGTGGGAATAAAAGGGGCCTTTTCTGGTTGATTGCCGGTGACTAGTGGTGTTCCTCAGGAGTCAGTATTGGGACCACTGCTTTTCACATTGTTTTGTCAATGATTTAGATAATGGAATGGATGGCTTTGTGGCAAAATTGCCTAGCCCTTTTTCCTTTGAAATAGCAATGGCACTCTGACACTCACAGAGGATACGAAGATAGGTGGAGGGGTAAGCAGTGCTGAGGAAGCAACGCGATTGCAGAATGACTTAGATGAATTGGAACAATGGGCAAAAAAATGGCAGGTGGAGTACGGTGTTTGAAAATGTATGGAAATGCATTTTGGTAAAAGGAACAATAGTGCAGACTGTTATCTAAATGGGGAGAAAATTCAAACATTAGAGGTGCGGAGGGACTTGGGAGACCTCGTGCAAGACTCACAGGTTCAGACTATGGTAAAGAAGGCAAATGCAGTGTCGGTATTCATTTCAAGGGGAATAGAATATAAAAACAAGGAGATAATGCTGAGGCTTTGTAAGACACTTGTCAGGGTGCACTGGGACTATTGTCAACAGTTTTGGGCCCCACATCTCAGAAAGGATGTATTGTCATTGGGGAGAGTCCATAGGAGGTTCATGAGGATGATTCCAGGAACGAAGGGGTTAACAGTTGAGGAGCTTTGGGCTGCTTTGGGCCTGTACTCAGTGGAGTTTATAAGACTGTGGGGGGATCTCATGGAAATGTTGAATGTTGAAAGGACTAGATAGGGTGGATATGGAGAAGATGTTTCCTATGGTGGGGGTATCCAGAACTAGAAGGCACAGCCTGAAAATTGAGGGGTGACCCTTTAGAACAGAGGTAAGAATTTATCTTACCCAGCGAGTAGCGGATCTCTGGAATGCTGTGTCTCAGAGTGCGGTGGAGGCCAAGACCATGGGTACATTTAAAGGAAATACTGGTACTTTCCTGATCAAAGGTTATGGTGAGAGTGCACTCGCTGTGACCTCAGAGAGCAGCAAGCGTCTACAGTGTTGTTAAAACAACACACACAAAATGCTGGTGGAACGCAGCAGGCCAGGCAGCATCTACAGGGAGAAGCACTGTCGACGTTTCGGGCCGAGACCCTTCATCAGGACTAACCGAAAGATAGTAACAGATTTGAAAGTAGTGGGGGGGAGGGGGAAATGCGATATGATAGGAGAAGACCGGAGGGGGTGGGATGAAGCTAAGAGCTGGAAAGGTGATTGGCGAAAGTGACACAGAGCTGGAGAAGGGAAAGGATCATGGGACGGGAGGCCTCGGGAGAAAGAAAGGAGGGGGGAAATAAATAAATCAGTATCAGTATTTCATTTTAATGTACTTTCAAATCTCTTACTATCTTTCCTTTCGGTTAGTCCTGACGAAGGGTCTCGGCCCGAAGCTTCTCCCTATAGATGCTGCCTGGCCTGCTGTGTTCCACCAGCATTTTGTGTGTGTTGTTGTTTGAATTTCCAGCATCTGCAGATTTCCTCGTGTTTACAGTGTTGTTAAGTAGATTTCTCCTTGTAATCCTGCCTCCATTCAATCACACCAAACGCTCTTTTTCCAGAGCGTCCTCCAGCACCATCCCATTGACATTTGTGACATTACATTGTACTATGAACATCAAAATCCCCACACCATAGAGTCTTATCATTCCCATTTCCACCCTAATTTCCAATATATCAGGTTATATATATAACCGTTCACAACGATTATAATAATTTATTATCTTTACTTTACTATTCTTTCCACAACTCTCAAACCCATAGACTCATAAACAGCTCCAATTTGCAAACCTCAATGTGCTATCCCATTTTTAACGAAGGTAACCATTCCTCCTTTATACCCATTTTCCGATCACATCTGACATCAACATAACCTTGTGGCTTAAACCTTAGACAAGATTTCAACCAGGCTTTCGGTAAGCATAAAATATTTTGGTAAATCTTCAGCAAATTTCTGAACTTCTTGGCCAATTGCTTACAAGCTACTGGCATTCCATTGTAAGATTAGAAAGGCCATAAGCAACATCCCTCTGAAGTCTGAGCATTATTAACCCTACTAGTAAAGCATCGTTAATGATTTTAGAGTTAACTCTTCTCCCTCTAACACGAGGAAATCTGCAGGTGCTGGAAATTCAAGCCAACACACACAAAATGCTGGTGGAACGCAGCAGGCCAGGCAGCTTCTATAGGAAGAAGTACCGTAGACACTTCACCTGTGAGTCGGCTGGTGTGGTATACTGCGTCCGGTGCTCCCGGTGTGGCCCTTTTTATATTGGAGAGAGCTGACGCAGACCAGGAGACCGTTTCGCTGAACACCTACGCTCTGTCCGCCAGAGAAAGCAGGATCTCCCAGTGGTCACATATTTTAATTCCACGTTGCATTCCCATTCTGATATGTCTATCCATGGCCTCCTCTACTGTCAAGATGAAGCCACACTCAGGTTGGAGGAACAACACCTTATATACCGGCTGGGTAGCCTCCAACCTGATGGCATGAACATTGACTTCTCTAACTTCCGTTAATGCTCCTCCTCCCCTTCTTACCCCATCCCTGATTTATTTATTTTCCCTCCCCTCCCTTTATTTTCTCTTTCTGCCCATCACTCTTTGCCTGTCCTCCAACTCCCTCTGGTGCTCCCCTCCCCCTTTCTTTCTCCCTCGGCCTCCCGTCCCATGACCCTTTCCCTTCTCCAGCTCTGTATCCCTTTTGCCGATCACCTTTCCAGCTCTCAGCTCCACCCCACTCCCTCCGGTCTTCTCCTATCATTTCGGATCTCCCCCTCCCACTTTCAAATCTCTTACTATCTTTCCTTTCAGTTAGTCCTGACGAAGGGTCTCGGCCCGAAACGTCGACAGTGCTTCTCCCTATAGATGCTGCCTGGCCTGCTGCATTCCACCAGCATTTTGTGTGTCTTCTATCTCTATATGTTTTTTCTGTAGCTTTTAATATCATATTATTTTTCTGACCTACTTTTAGAATGATACACCACATCTGGCATGAAAGTAACACATTTTTGTTTATCATTAATCTATAAATCCTTTAAAAAGGAAGTCTTTACACACTGACACTAATATAAATGTATTTCGATGGCAATTGACATTGACACAGACTTCAGTGCATAGTCCCAGATTTCTACGGATGTACCATGGAGAGTATTCGAACTGGTTACATCACCATCTGGTATGAAGGGCACTGCATAGGATCAGAAAAGGCTGTAGAAAGTTATAAACTCAGTCAGCTGCTTCACGGGCACTGGCCTCCCCAGCACAAAGGACACCTTCGAAGGGTGATGCCTCAAAAAGACGGTAGCCACCCTTGAGTATCACCCAGGACATGCCCTCTCTTCATCAAGGAGGAGTTGTTGGAGGCAGAAGATACTCACTCAACATTTCAGGAATGTCGTCAGAATTATGAATGGACAACGAAACATGAAATGCTTCGTAATTTTTCCCTCTATTTTAATTGAAAATGTCTCAACGATTCAGGAGCAGCTCCTTCCCCTCTGCCATCAGATTTCTGAATGGACGTTGAACCCATGAACACGACCTCGCTGAATTTTTTTTAAAAACAAGAGAAAATCTGCAGATGCTGGAAATCCAAGCAATGCACGCAAAATGCAGGAGGAACTGAACAGGCCAGGCAACATCTATGGAAAAGAGTACGGTCGACATTTTGGGCCAAGACCCTTCAGCGAGACTGGAGGGAAAAAAAATGAGGAGTAGAGTTATAAACCCCACCCCCACCTTTTAACTCTACTGAGTTCCTGGCCTGCTGAATTCCTCCAGCATTTTGTGTATGTCACTATTTTTAAATTTCTATTTTGCACTACTTCTTTAATTTAACCTTTATATATACTATTTATATAACACAAAAGCACAAAGACATCTTTAAAGGTCATGTGTCAACAGTATCTCCTAATGTTTTTATCTGTTCCTTATTTTATTTAAATCCCGGATTCTGCCTTTATCACGGGACTATAAACCACCACAATCCTCAATTCACTGCTTAATTTTTCCGTTTCCCGAAAAGCTGCTATTCTCGTCCCTCCATACACTCCTGTCACCCTATACCATGTCCAGTCCATTCATTACCTCCGATTTTATCCCCACTTCCTGTCACTTTTATTAACCCTCACAACATTCCTGTCCGCAACACCAAATGATCTACTTTATTTCGACCCAAAAATTGAGGGGATGACATCGACATCAATGGCCGGTCAGCTACCCATAATCCCAGGCGCCTTAGAAACAGCAGCGCCCGCCGCAGCGCCATCGGTACGCGTGCGTCTTCCCGGTGACGCAGAACATCCTGGTCAGGGCATCGGCGGGAAGTGGAGGTTTCTCCCGGGTTCGGGTGCGGTAGATGGTCGGGGGGAGACGGTGGAATATCGACACTCTCCGGAGCCGTGTAGCTGGGCCCTGGTCCTATCCTCTTCAAGTCTGGGTTCGGGCCCAGGTCCAGTGTCGAGGTCGATTTCATCCGCAAACTGGGGCTCAGCTCCGAGCGTCCGGGAGTCTCCCGTCGGTTGCGGTTGGACTTTCAGCCGCAGTGTGTCCGGGAAGGAGGTAACAGATTTACAAACCTCCCCTCTGTCAGCCCCGCCGGTCACACAGTCCTGTCTCCACAGCCATGAACCCCTATCAGTGTCCAATCTGCGGGAAACGCTTCAAGCAATCGGGCAATCTGATCGCACACCAGCGGGTTCACACCGGGGAGAAGCCGTTCACCTGCCCTGACTGCGGGAAACTGTTCGCCTACCGCTCCAACTTCGTGGTGCACCAGCGGATCCACACCGGAAAGAAACCGTTCACCTGTTCTGACTGCGGGAAGGGGTTCACACAGTCATCGGAGCTGATGAAGCACCAGCGCGTTCACACCGGGGAGAAGCCGTTCTCTTGCTCGGAGTGTGGGAAGGAGTTCAGCCGTTCATCTGGTCTGCAGAGCCACCGGCGAGTTCACACCGGGGAGAAGCCGTTTACTTGCTCTGAGTGCGGGAAGGGATTCACGCAGTTATCAAACTTGGCCAACCACAAGCGAGTACACACCGGGGAGAAACCGTACATCTGCTCTGAGTGCGGGAAGGGATTCACGCAGTTATCCAACATGTTTACACACCAGCGAGTTCACCGAGGGGAGAAGCCCTTTATCTGCTCTGAATGTGGGAAAGGATTCACTCAGTCATCTCACCTGACGACCCACCAGCGAATGCACACCGGGGAGAGGCCGTTCATCTGCTCCGAGTGTGGTAAGGCATTCACTGATTCCCGTTACCTGTTCAGACACCAGCTGATCCACAGCGGGGTGAAGCCGTTCACCTGCTCCGACTGTGGGAAGCGGTTCACTCATTCGTGTGAGCTGCTGAAACACCAGCAGGTACACACGGAGGAGAGACCGTTCACCTGCTCCGAGTGTGGGAGGGGCTTCACTGAACAACATTACCTGAAGAGACACCAGCGAGTTCACACGGGGGAGAAACCGTACGTCTGCTCGGAGTGCGGGAAGAGTTTCACTCAGATAAACAACCTGAAGTCCCACCAGCGAGTTCACACGGGGGAAAGGCCGTTCACCTGCTCGGAGTGTGGGAAAGGATTCACTCAGCTGTCCAACCTGCGAACGCACCAGCGAATTCACACCGGGGAGAAACCGTTTATCTGCTCTGAGTGCGGGAAGGGATTCACTCAGCCATCTTCCCTGTTGACTCACCAGAGAGTTCACACCGGGGAGAAGCCGTTCATCTGCTCCGAGTGTGGGAAGGGATTCAGTAAACGACCTTACCTGTTGACCCACCAGCGAATTCACACCGGGGAGAAACCATTCAAATGCTCGGTGTGCGGGAAGGGATTCAGTCAAAGATTGTACCTGGTCACCCACCAGCGAATTCACACCGGGGAGAAACCGTTCATCTGCTCCGAGTGCGGGAGGGGATTCAATCAGCGATGCAGCCTGAAGAAACACAAGCAAGTTCACACGGGGGAGAAGCTGTTCATCTGTTCCGAGTGTGGGAAGAAGTTCACTCGGCCATCTAACCTGGTGAAACACCAGCGAGTTCACACTAGGGACAAGGATTGAATATATCTCGTGTGGAATAGATATCCACATGCAGAGAGACCCTCACAGGTGGAATCCGTAGTTACTGCAGGGTTGGGTTAGACTGTATAATTCTTGCTTTTCTTTTAGTTTAACTTTCTTGTGCTTGTTTGTATTTGTGTATCATTAGCTCTCTATGTGTAATTGTTCTGGGGGTTGCCTCTGTATTGTTTTCTGGAAACTTTCAAGATCTAGTGGAGGCTATTGCCATTGGGGAGCTTGGCTCCTGGTACCGCAGTGCCACAGCCAGTACTGGAAGCCTGTAAGATGGCACAAGGCGCAGCAGCTGATCTCTCCACTGCTTGTGGAGAGATTGTTCATGATTTGGTCTAGCGGCTGCACGCACCACAATGAGCTGGTACGGGAACTCGTGAGTGTTGTCTAATCACTGTAAAAAACCCACCACCACTAAATGACTACAAGGGAAAACCCTGGAAATGCATTTGTTGATGAAATTGTCAAAGAGGCCTCATGGGAATAGGTCAAAGAAGTGTTTTTAAAAAGTCAAAAAAATTAAAAGAAGTACAGAGAGCATCTGGAGTGAACCAGACAGATGAAATTATGAAAACAAAGTTGAACTCTGTATCACAGGGAGACATACAGGCTATTGAGAGATGCAAATTCAATGCTCGAACAAAGAAAAGTTGTTCTGGATGGAGAATGCTGGGAGATTAAAGAGTGATGGAGCATGGGGTCGTAGATTACGTTGCTTTCTTATTGAGCAAATAAGTTCCCCAGGACACATTAGAGTGGACACCTGGACTATTTTTGCATATACAAATGGACTACATTACTTTACCAAGGTGTCGGGGATACCCAATGTACTGATAATAGTGGGCAAGTTTTCAAAGTATTCCCACGAGGAAAGCCACAGCCACAGACAGCAACAGCTGATCAAGGACTGCATTCAGAGATGGAGATTGCCTCCTCACACTGACTCTGACCAAGGAATACATTTCACTGGGAATGTTTATTGGGAATTATGACAACTGATGAAGATTGAATGGTCTTTCCACTGTCTACATCACCCAGAGTCATCAGGACAATCGAATGAATGATGGAATCACCAACAACGGCTGAGTGAGTATCATGAGGAAGGTTGTACCATGGCCTACGGAGCTTCCTGACATCTTGTGTAACATCAGAGCAACCCCAAACAGGATAAAGTCCATTGGAGGTGGTAACAGGGTGACCCACGTCACTGCCGGGAGCTCTCCACCTCAGAGAGGCTGATAAACATGGCAGAGAGTTTAACCATTTTGTGAAGTTAACCCAACATGTGCAGTCCGCTTCCCAACAGGTTTCTGCTGCTCGGAGTGATCAAACACCCGGATTCCTGCTGAGATTCCCGTACGGAACCACTGGGAGCTCAATGAGAAGGGTCCTTAACGAACGTTGTTAATTACTAATTCAGATGTGAAAGGAGGTGAAAGTAAGTGAATGCCCGTGAGTCACTGCGAGTAAGCTAGGGTGGTTCCTGACGGTAGAGCAGCTCAAACTCACATTAGTGTACGTATCTTCATAGATAATCTACCTAATACTGACATAAGCATATGAATACCCTTTTATATTTCTATAACTCAGGCTTCAATATGACAAGATATTCTTCTTTGAATTTCCAGAAGTAATAACCTGGGACATTAGTGTCGTGGCTAGCACAACACTTTACAGTCCCAGTGACCCTGATCATCTCCTGCCCCGGTCTGTAAGGAATGTGTGTTTTCTCCCCGTGACCACGCGATTTCCTCTGGACCTTCCAATTTCTTCCCAATTCCAAAGTCGTACCGGTTGATTGATTAATTGGTCATTGTAGATTGTCCTGTGACTAGCTGGGATTAAATCCCGTGTCTTGAAATGCTGGAATTCCACACTATATAGAACGGGGGGGGGGGGGGTGTTGGACTGGACTGTATAATGACTTTACACTAAAATTGATGATATTGTGCTAATTGTGTTGTTTTCTTGTAAAAATGTTTTCCTTGTGAATGCTGCTTATCTGATTCTATGAGCCTGCGATGCTGCTGCAGGGTTTTCATTGCACCCATGCATACATGCACTGGTGCAGGTGACAATAATCAGAACTTTGTCTTTGACAAACTTACTTTAGGAAGATATATATCTGTGTCTAACACATTTTTCTCGAACCTCTGGAGACAGGAGACAATGTGACGAATTCCCAAAGATTGGTCAGTTTGCCACTCCTGACACCGAAAGACTGGACAAGGGCACAAAGGTCTGGGGAATGCACAACACAGGATTAGTGTCACACAAGTACCGGCTGTGATTGGTGTAAAGCCTCAGAGCAGAGTGAGGACCCATTGGGTGTCTACTCAGTGAAACAGGGTGCGGTGGTGGGGTGTGGGGTGGATATAATCATTCCAAGCACATGACAATGAATATATACTTATACAGCAATTTGTATTGCCAACATAAAAAATAACGAGCTCACTCTCATATATCGGTAAGAGGAAGTGACAAGGCATCATAACATTGATCTCAATGAGGCATTAAACACAAGTTAGCAACATAATGACAAGTAATATATACAACACATTACAGTGACAACTCTCCTTGACACAACTTTATGGAAATAACTGAGCTTGAAGGACACGACAACAGCTTCTTACAACACGTGAGAACAAAACCTGGCACTGAGAGGGCATTACCCTGACCGCTGCGGGGGAACAAATGGTGTTGCCAGGAGATCCCACAAGAGGGGCAGGGGTATATATTGCACTGTACCACTGGCACAGAACAACACGTTTCACGATGTAATAATAACAAATACTTTATTGATACCAAGTGGGAAATTCCTTCACTACAGCAGCGATAGTTAAAAACACACTCGGCAGTGTGCAGACTTAAACGTGACACAATAATAATTTACCAATGTGCAAAATAGTTAGGCAGAAACTGTTGCACTACGATGTGTGTTCTCCTGCCACACTGAGATGAACTGTTGTATATTGTTGTATATTCCATAGGAAAGATTTTCTGTAACGATCCGTGTGACGGCAGAGCTCAATGGGTCTGTTTGAAAGGGTGCTCCGTTGCTTATTTATGGAGAGGTTGTCCATAAAGGACAACAAACAGCTCGCTGAGCGACCTCCTCTCCATCAACAACTCAAAAGAGTCCGGGTTGTAGCCAGTGACAATGAACCTGATTCTGATTGTGTCCTCTCCTTCGGAGGTCCCACTGGTGAGAACATTCCAACAGCCATTCTGTGACGTAGCAATCACGTAGCATGTCGTATTTATAAATAAGGTCACCCCCCCCCCCCCCCTCCTTGCAGACTCCGAGAAACACGGACAAAAACTACTTGTACACTCTTGCTCGGAGGACCCGCTGGTTCTGGAACTGAATGATAGTGAGGAAACATTCCGGTGACAACAGACATTGAGAAAAGATTGTAACAACGGGCTTGCATTTTTCAGCGTCACCAGAACAATCCCAACAGCACTGGGACTGAATTCGCATTTCAGCGGGGCGCTTACATGGAGCACAGTGGCATCAACAGGCATTGAAATGGCATGTTAAGAAAATATTTTCATTTGTTACGATTCTTAAATCAGAACTGAAGGCACGCCCTCAGTATTTTGGGAACAACTGCTTCCCCTCTGCCACCAGATTTCAGAACTGCTCATGGAATCATGAACCCTGCCTGGTTATTCCCCGTTTGCACTGTTTATTTAATGTAACTAACAGTATTTTTATGTATTGCACTGTACTGCCTCAGTATGTCAGCGATAATAAACCTGACTCTGACATTGGCAGGCCGTTAGGTTAAACGGATTCATTGGTTTTTTTTTAACCAGTCTGCAATGAAATATTTTGCTCACTGACGCTGACGGAGTGAAGAGGTAGTAATAAACATAACAGAAAAGAGATTTGGGCACAAAGAAACAAAAAATAGAGTTAAGTCTGAACTATCACGAAAACAATTACTGAAGTGACAATAACCGAGCGAGTTGCTTATTATTTTGACGAAGGGTCTCGGCCCGATACGTCGACAGTGCTTCTCCTTATAGATGCTGCCTGGCCTGCTGTGTTTTGCCAGCATTTTGTGTGTGTTATTATTTTTCCTGTTTTGTCTTTTTCCCCCATTGGTTGTTTGTTCTGTTGGTTGCGGTCTTTCATTGTTTCTATTATGTTTCTTGGATTTACTGAATATTCCCGCAGGAAAACGACTCTCAGCGTTGTACATGGACTTTGATAATAAATTTACTTTGGACTCGATCCGACAGTGAAATCCCCAGCTGCAGGGCTGTCAGTGCGCATGCGCCCTCTCTCGGTGCCGCAGTGCATCCTGGGTCAGGCCATTCAATACCGTCAGCGGTGAGCGGCGGGTCTGTGTCCGGGTGGAGACGGTCGAGTGTCGAGACTGTCCCGGAGACGCGTCCCGCCGAGTCGCTGCAGCTCGGCCCCGCTCGATCCCAGCTCCAGCCTCGAGGTCAGCTTCATCACCGATCCGAGTCACCGTAAAGCTTCCGGAGGCCGCGACCGCAGTGTGTTCGGGATGGAGGTAACAGATTCACAAACCTCCCCGGAGCCAACCCCGCCGTCACAAACTCCTGACTCCACAGACATGAACCCCTATCAGTGTCCACACTGCGGGAAACGCTTCAAACGATCGAGCAAGCTGATTGAACACCAGCGGGTTCACACCGGGGAGAAGCCGTTCATCGGCTCCGAGTGTGGGAAGGGAGTCGCCGATTCCCTTACGTGGTGAGCCTCCAATATTATCATTATCTTGTGTCTTAAACTTGGACGGGATTTCAACCAGGTTTCCAGTAAGCATAATACATCAGGTTTTTCATCAATTTTTTTTCAACTGTTGGCCTAGCTGACAAGCTTCTAGCATTTCAGTGTAAGATTAGAAATTCCATGAACAACCTTTCTCTGAAGTCTGAGCATTGTAAAGCATCATTAATAACTTTAGAGATAACTTTTCCATCTCTGTATATTTTCCGTAGCTTTTAATATCATGTTATTTTTGTGTCCTACTTTTAGAACCTCATCTGCCGTGAAATTAACAAATTTTTAGTTTATCAATAATCTACGAATCCTTTAATATAAAACCATGTGCTTTTCACACTGACAGTAATATAACAGTATTTCGGTGGTAATAGATATTGACACAGTCTTCCGTACACACTTGCAAATTTCTACAGATGAACAGTATCATGGAGAACTTTCTAACCAGTTGTATCACTGTCCGGAATGAAGGGGCCACGACACAGGATCAGAAAAAGCTGTCGCAAGTTGTAAACTCAGTCGGTTGCTTCATGGGCACTGGCCTCCCCGGCACCGAGGGACACATTCAAAAGGTGATGCCTCAGAAAGGTGGCATCGATCACTGAGGACCCCTTCACCCTGGACTTGCCCTCTCTTCATTGCTACATCACGGAGGAGGTACTGGAGTCTGAGGATACTCACTCAACATTTCAGGAACAGCTTTTCCCCTCTGCCGTCAGAGTTCTGAATGGACAATGAACACTGTGTCACAATATTCCTGTCTTTTGAAATTAATTTTTGAAATATTCACTTACTGTAATTCATATTTTTATTATTATGTGTCCAATGTCCTGCTCCTGGAAAACACCAGATTTCACAATACATGACTTCTGATTCTGCACTTTCTGCAGAGCGGCTGCATGTGAAATGCCTGTTTCCACCTGAACTCACTGCAGTTCCAGAGCTTTCTTACACACAGGACCCCCCCCCCCCCCCACCTTAGCAGAGCTGTGTTCTCCTCCACAATTACTACAATTTGGTCTAATGCCATAATCATGTTCTCCACCACATCTGCTACACCACTTTTTACCCCTACTGGGAGATCACCAAGCTTCTAGCATCTCACAGGCACAAACACTCGAAGGAGATAATTCATATAAACTAAATTAACCCTATCCCGCAATTACTCTCCGTCGAAGTTAATCTACACCAATGAGCAATCAGTTCCTGCTCCACCACAAAACACTTCTAAATGTTCGATGTCTACAACTTTTCTCCCATCTAAATTATTTTTATCATATTTCAGGGATACACCTAGAAGGCATGATGGCGGCTACATGTCATTAGGAGTTTGAGGATATTTTGGTACGTCACCAGACACAGATTTCTACCGATGTACAGTGGAGAGCATTTTAATGTCTGCATCACCATCTGTTGTGGGGGGGGTGACCTGCACAGGATTGAAATAAGCTGCAGAGAGTTGAAAACCCAGCTCCATCATGGGAACTAGCTTCCGTAGTGCCCAGGACATTTTCAGGGAGCGATGCCACAAACAGGCAGCATCTACCATTAAGGACTCCATCGCCCAGGTCATGCCTTGTTCTCATTGCTACCATCAGGGAGGAGGTACAGAAGCCTGAAGGCTCACACTCAATGGTTCAGGAACAGCTTCTTCCCCTCTGCCATCTGATTTCTGAATGGGCATGGAACCCATGAACACCACCTCACTACTTTTTTATTTCTATTTTTGCACTACTTATTTAATTCAACTATTTATCCTATAAGACCAAAAGATGTAGGAGCAGAATTAGGCCATTTGGCCCATCGAATCTGCTCTGCCATTACATCATGGCTGATCTATTTTTCATCTCAGTCCCAATCTCCTGCTTTCTTCCTGTATCCCTTCATGCTCTGACTAACCAAAAACCTGTCAACCTCTGCCTTAAATATATGTCAGGACTTGGCCTCCATAGCCTCCTGTACCAACAAATTCCACAGATTCACCACTCCCTAGTTAGAGAATTTACTCATCTTCTTTCTCAAAGAACGCCCCTCTATTCTGTGGCTGTGTCCTCTGGTCCTAGACTCTCCCACCACAGGAAACATCCTCTCCATATCCACTCTATCTGTGTCCTCTGGTCCTAGACTCTCCCACCACAGGAAACATCCTCTCCACATCCACTCTATCTGTGTCCTCTGGTCCTAGACTCTCCCACCACAGGAAACATCCTCTCCACACCCACTCTATCTGTGTCCTCTGGTCCTAGACTCTCCCACTATAGGAAACATCCTCTCCACACCCACTCTATCTGTGTCCTCTGGTCCTAGACTCTCCCACCACAGGAAACATCCTCTCCACACCCACTCTCTCTGTGTCCTCTGGTCCTAGACTCTCCCACCACAGGAAACATCCTCTCCACATCCACTCTATCTGTGTCCTCTGGTCCTAGACTCTCCCACCACAGGAAACATCCTCTCCACATCCACTCTCTCTGTGTCCTCTGGTCCTAGACTCTCCCACCACAGGAAACATCCTCTCCACACCCACTCTATCAAGCCCTTTCATCATTCGATAGGTTTCAATGAGATCACCCCTCATTCTTCTGTGTTCCAGTGAATCCAGGCCCAGAGCCATTAAACGCTCTTGATATGACAAGCCGTTTCATCTTTCTTTAAACCTACTGCAGTATCAACACTTTCTTTCTAAGATAAGGGGCCCAAAACGACCCACAATATTCCGTGTGAGTTCTCACCAGTGGTTTATAAAGCTGTAGCATTTCATCCTTGCTTTTATATTCTAGTTCTCGAAATGAATGCTAACATTGCATTTGCCTTCCTCACCACCGACTCAACCTGCCAGTTAACCTTTAGGGAATTCTGCACCTTTTGCACCTTATGATTTTGAATTTTCTCTCCATTTAGAAAATCGTCTACCTTTTATTTCTTTGACCAAAGTGCTTTACCATACACTTCCCAACACAGTATTCCATCTGCCGCTTCTTTACCAATTCTCCTAACCTGTCTAAGTCCTTCTGTAGCTTCTCTACTTCCTCTGAACTACCTGTCCCTCCACCTATCCTTGTATCATCCACAAACTTTGCAAAAAAAGCCATCAATTCCGTTATCCACGCAAACACGAGGAAATCTGCAGATGCTGGAAATTCAAACAACAACACACACAAAATGCTGGTGGAACACAGCAGGCCAGGCAGCATTTACAGGGAGAAGCGCTGTTGACGTTTCGGGCCGAGACCCTTCGTAAGGACTAACTGAAAGGAAAGATAGTAAGAGATTTGAAAGTAGGAGGGGGAGGGGGAAATGCAAAATGATAGGAGAAGACAGGAGGGGGTTGGGTGAAGCTAAGAGCCGGAAAGGTGATTGGCAAAAGGGATACAGAGCTGGAGAAGGGAAAGGATCATGGGACGGGAGGCCTAGGGAGAAAGAAAGGGGGAGGGGAGCACCAGAGGGAGATGGAGAACAGGCAAAGAGTGATGGGCAGAGAGAGAGAAAAGGGAGGGGGAAATAAATAAATCAGGGATAGGGGAGTAGGGGCATTAACAAAAGTTAGAGAAATCAATGTTCATGCCATCAGGTTGGAGGCTACCCAGACAGAATATAAGATTGTTCCTCCGACCTGAGTGTGACTTCATCTTGACAGTAGAGGAGGCCATGGATAGACATATCAGAATGGGAATGGGACGTGGAACCTGAATCCATTATCCAGGTCATTGACATATAACATAAAAAGAAGCAATCCCAACACAGACACTTGTGGAACACCACTAGTCACTGGCCGCCAACCAGAAAAGGCTCCCTTGATTCCCACTCTTTGCCTCCTACCGATCAGCTAGTGTTCTATCCATGCTAGTATCTTTCCTGTAATACCATGGGCTCTTGTTAAGCAGTTAAAAGTACACAATGTCAACCAATGTACACAGCAAAATTTGCTTAACTTACACAACAAAAATCCAAGAACACAACATCCACCGATTCTCCTTTGTCGATCTTGCTTGTTATTTCTTCAATGAATTCCAACATATTTATCAGGTAAGAGTTTCCCATGCTGACTATGGCCTATTTTATCGTGTGCCTGCAAGTAACCTGAAGCCACACCCTTCAGAATTGACTCCAACATCTTCCCAACTTCTGAGGTCAGATCAACTGGCCTATAGTTTCCTTTCTGCTGCCTCCCTCCTTTCTTGGAGTGTGGAATGACATTTGCAATTCCAGAATCCAGTGTTCATTGAAAGATTATTACTAGTACCTCCACATTCTCTTCAGCCACCTCTTTTGGTATATTAAGTACATGTACTCCCTGTAATGTATATTTTCTGTATAATGTATTGCATTGTACTGCTATTGCAGAAACAGCAAATTTTAATGACATGTCAGTGATATTAAACCTGATTCTGATTCCTATGATTACTACCCAAAGCGACTGTTATTCACTGTCCTTGTTATTTTCCTTCTTCCCCCAATTTTTAATCGCAAAACTTTCTCGCACTGCTTATTATCTGTGAAAACACAAAGACTATCCCATATCTTAAAGATAATACGTCAACAGTGTCTCCTAACATTTTTATCTGTAGTTATCCTAAACCAAATAATATCAGAAACAGGTCCACGTTCAAAATTCTGTAGGACATCAAGCTCTTCCGTATTTTACTTAAATCTACTTTTAACCACTATGATCCTCAATTCAATGCTTCGTTTTTAATTTCCCGGAAAGCTGCTATTTAACTTCACCCAATACAGTCTCCAGTTTGTTACCTGCCTCTGATTTTATTTTTTTTAAACATTTCCTAATACACCCTTTCCGACCGTAATTCTAACTGATCAACTTCCTTTCAACCCAATGGCCGGCTAGCTACCCATAATTCCCGGTAGTTAGAAACAGCTCTATCCGCCGCACTGGCGTCGGTACGCGTGCGCCGTCCTGGTGCTGCAGTGCATCCTGGTCAGGGCATCGGCGGGAAGTGGAGGTTTCTCCCGGGTTCGGGTGCGGTAGATGGTCGGGGGGAGACGGTGGAATATCGACACTCTCCGGAGTCGTGTAGCTGGGCCCTGGTCCTATCCTCTTCAAGACAGGGTTCGGGCCCAGGTCCCGTGTCGGGGTCGATTTCATCCGCAATCCGAGCGTCCCTAGTTTCCAGTGGGCCATGGTTGGACTTTCAGCCGCAGTGTGTCCGGGAAGGAGGTAACAGATTTACAAACCTCCCCTCTGTCAGCCCCGCCGGTCACACAGTCCTGTCTCCACAGCCATGAACCCCTATCAGTGTCTAATCTGCGGGAAATGCTTCAAGCAATCGGGCAATCTGATCGCACACCAGCGGGTTCACACCGGGGAGAAGCCGTTCACCTGCCCTGACTGCGGGAAACTGTTCGCCTACCGCTCCAACTTCGTGGTGCACCTGCGGATCCACACCGGAGAGAAACCGTTCACCTGCTCTGAGTGCGGAAAGGGGTTCACACAGTCATCGGAGCTGATGAAGCACCAGCGGGTTCACACCGGAGAGAAGCCGTTCTCTTGCTCGGAGTGTGGGAAGGAGTTCAGCCGTTCATCTGATCTGCAGAGCCACCGGCGAGTTCACACCGGGGAGAAGCCGTTTACTTGCTCTGAGTGCGGGAAGGGATTCACGCAGTTATCAAACTTGGCCAACCACAAGCGAGTGCACACCGGGGAGAAACCGTACATCTGCTCTGAGTGCGGGAAGGGATTCACGCAGTTATCCAACATGTTTACACACCAGCGAGTTCACCGAGGGGAGAGGCCCTTCACCTGCTCTGAATGTGGGAAGGGATTCACTCAGTCATCTCACCTGACGACCCACCAGCGAATGCACACCGGGGAGAGGCCGTTCATCTGCTCCGAGTGTGGTAAGGCATTCACTGATTCCCGTTACCTGTTCAGACACCAGCTGATCCACAGCGGGGTGAAGCCGTTCACCTGCTCCGACTGCGGGAAGGGCTTCACTCATTCGTGTGACCTGCTGAATCACCAGCGGATCCACACGGAGGAGAGACCGTTCACCTGCTCCGAGTGTGGGAAGGGATTCACCCGTTCCTCCGAAATGTTAAAGCACCAGCGGATCCACACCGGGGAGAAACCGTTCACCTGCTCCGAGTGTGGGAAGGGATTCACTGAGCAATCTTACCTACTGATACACCAGCGACTTCACACTGGGGAGAAACCTTTCATCTGCTCGGAGTGTGGGAAAGGATTCACTCAGCTGTCCAACCTGCGAACGCACCAGCGAGTTCACACCGGGGAGAAGCCGTTCATTTGCTTAGCCTGTGGGAAGGGTTTCACTCAACCATCTTCCCTGCTGACTCACCAGAGAGTTCACAGTGGGGAGAAACCGTTCATCTGCTCCGAGTGTGGGAAGGGTTTTGCTCAGCTGTCTAACCTGCGGACACACCAGCGAGTTCACACCGGGGAGAAGCCGTTCGCCTGCTCCAAGTGTGGGAAGGGGTTCACCCAGTCATGTCACCTGGTGACTCATCTGCAAACTCACACCGGGGAGAAGCCGTTCGTCTGCTCCGAGTGTGGGAAGGGGTTCAGCAATTCCTGTTACCTGTCCAGGCACCGGCAAGTTCACAGGGCTGTGAAGCTCTTCACTTGTTCTGAGTGTGGGAAGGGCTTCACTCGGTCGTCCAACCTGGTAAAACACCAGCAAGTTCACACTGGGGTCAAGGTTTAATAAACCACATGGGGCACTTGTATCTAACTGTAGAGAGATCTTCCCAATTCCCCCGGTGCCAGTGAGATCCAAAGTTCGGTTCTCAAGCTCAACAGAAAGTTTGAAAAGCACATGGGATTTTGGAAAACAATTTCTGGTGGCAAATGCCTACCACAATTAGGTACCCACACCCAACTTGATCCACTTCTGCATTTGAGGAAGGAGCTTGGGAAATTGATAATTAATTAATTTTCAAATTAATTCCATTAATTTTATTCCCATGCTGCGGTGTTACAGGAAGTAAAAGTGAGATTAAAATATTACTGCAGGTTTAGAAAGAGTAAGCAATGGCATCCTTGCTCCCCTGCACTGACGTAGTTGCCACGTGTAGAATGGTTCTTCAAAATCGCATTGCATCGGATCTCTCAACGCTCAGTGTGGGGGGGGGGGGGGAGTTCTAGGTGAGGAGTGCTGTCCTTACATCCTGTACCTGACAGATCTGACAAAACTGATTTGGCTGGTCACAAGCATACAGAAACAGCTACAATCCATCAGTCTGGTGGGTGGGATTTCTTTAACTGTATTCAATTTCATTTAGGAGGCTGGGGTATTGAATGACCTGCTACAACTTAACATGATTTAGATATTTTACTTGTAAAAGGGCAATCATTACTAGAGCAGCTCAAACTCACATTAGCGTACCTGTTTACAAATATAATCTATCTAACACTGACATAATTGTATGAATACCCATTTGCATTTACATAACAAATGAATTTTTGATTATTTTATACTTCTGTACTTCTGCCTTCAAAGTTTCAGATGTAATAATTTTAAATGGGTGGTTTAGAATTGGGATCAGGGGTGTTGAATTGGACTGTATAATAGCTATTTTCCTTGTGGTTTAACCTTATGGTTGTGTGTATTATTATGTAATTACCTCTGTGTATGTACATAGTTGTTCAGTGTATTTTCTAGTGATTGCAGTTTTTCTGGAAAGTGTTTAGTTCCAGCGGTGGGTATCGCATTATTTGAATAGGTGCTAGCTAATTGGTTAATTTAAGCAATGGAATTTAGATGAAATGCTGACTATCACCAGGCTGGTATAAGAAAATCGTATCACTTTTTTAAGCCAAGTCTATTGTCATTTCACTATGTACATTGTATTAAACATATATAACCATATAATGTATATAGAAATGAGACAACATTTCTTTGAACCAGTTTGCAAGGCACAGTAGAACACAGAACACACAACAACTGATGAAATTAAGGATAAAATCTGCAGATGAATTACACATAAATAACAATCTAAATTGCATTAATATTAACTATTGGAAGGTACGGAACAGATTAACCAATGACACCTCGAATACCACATGGCAAGAAGTTCAGGAGCCTAAAGGCCTGGGGAAAGAAACTATTTCCCACCCTGACCATTCTTGTTTTTATGCTTCAGAGTCTCCTGCCTGATGGTAGAAAGTCAAAGAGGATGCTGTATGGGTGGGTAGGAACCTTAATGATAATAGGCAACACTCCTGATAAATACCCCTGATGGATGGTAGGGAGACCCCTATGATCCTCCCAGTTGTTCTCACAATCCTTTTTAGGGGCTTCTGGTCTGATGCTAGACAGCTCCCATACCAGATGGAGATGCAATTGGTCAGGACACTCAATCTCTCATTGTGCTATTTATTTATTTAGAGATTCCGCACAGATTATGACATTCTGGCTCTTTGAGCCTCGATGCCAGCAACCCACTGCCTGAACCCTAACCCAATCCCAGGACAATTTACGATGACCAATTGACCGACTGTGGGAGGAAACCAGAGCACCCGGAGGAACCCCTCACATTCCATGGGAGACGTGTAAACTCTTCACCGGGGAGACGGGGATTTAACTTGGAACTCCCACACCCGGAACTGAAACAGCATCGTGCTGACTGTGACAATACCCTGGTTTAATCCCCTCATTTTTGTAACCCTTAATAAAACAATCGTAAGAAATTGTTTTATGCCTCGTTCCCGACTTCCAAAGAAACTGGATTGCAAAATCCAGGACCCGACAGCAATTTCTTATTACCTGGGAAAGACCTTGGTGATAGGGGGAAATGATGGTTAATTACACCCTATATCTGGAGTGGGGTTTGATCGTCTGAAATCGATGCCATGTAAAACAGGTCTGTTTAAAATGCCTTTGTCTCTGAAGTGTTTAAGGTCTCCCCAATGCAGACCACGTACGCTGCAAAGACCTGCCTTTCAGCCCGGTGGGAGCCACATTGGGAAAACTCCCAGGAACAGCACAGCAGCCAGTGTTTCTTCTCCACACATAGCTCCCCCTGCTGGAACATTACTGCAACTCATTCTGCTCTCGGTTGATCTGACTTCTGTTTAAATGCCTATCTGCTGCTCATCTCATCTTTTCTTCACACTTTATGATTGTTGTAACTTTCTGATTTACAATCTCCCTCACGAATTTCCAACTGATGAAAGTCCCCACTTTCCAGGCCACACCGTCCTCTCTCAGTTACTGTTGGCCGGGAGGTACTGAAGCCTGAAGACCCACACTACCAGGTTATTCCCTTCAACCAGTCAGATCCTGATCCAACCAGCACAGGCTTAATGACGACCCCAACATTGCCGATATCGTTGTTCTCATTGTGTTGATTCTTGTAAAAATGTTTTCCTTGTGAATGCTGCTTGTCCGATTCTATGAGCCTGCATCAAGTTTTTTATTGAACCTATGCACACATGCACCTGTGCAGGTGACAATAATCTCGACTTTGTCTTGGACAAACTTGAGGATAGGAAGAGCAGAGATTGATGTATGTTTCTGGATTTTTTTTCTCAAACCTCTGGAGTCAGGAGACAATGTGATGAAATTCCAAACGTTTGTCAGTTTGCCACTCCCGACACTGAAAGGCAGGGCAAGGACACAAAGGTCTGGGGACGGCACAACACAGGATTAGTGCCCCACGGGTACCGGCTGTGATTGGTGTAAAGTCTCAGAGCAGAGTGAGGACCCATTGGGTGTCTACTCAGTGAAACAGGGTGAGGAGTGTCATGCACCTTTCGCTATGTCTTATAAGAAATAACCAAAAGAAAAAAGACTGTAGATCTGTCCAAAAGCATATTTATTACTTGCAAGGAGAATACCACCCCCACTCCTCAGGTGGCTACTGTTTTACAGTACTGTTTACAAAATTCTTATTTTTAAACAAGTTTTCAGGTTATTCGTTGGCTGTTGGCTGTTCTGGGAGTCGGCCCTTAGCAGCTGTAGTACTGTCGCGCCCAACTTGATTTTTTTTCTCTCTCTCTCTGCCGCTCTCACACTCATTCCTTTCCTGTTCTCCATCTCCCTCTGGTTCTCCCCTCCCCCTTTCTTTCTCCCTAGGCCTCCCGTCCCATGATCCTTTCCCTTCTCCAGCTGTATATTCCTTTTGCCAATCAACTTTCCAGCTCTTAGCTTCATCCCACCCCCTCCTGTCTTCTCCTATCATTTCGGGTCTCCCCTACCCTTCTCATTTACAAATCTCTTGCTATCTCTTTTTTTAGTTAGTCCTGACGAAGGGTCTCGGCCCGAAACGTCGACTGTACTTCTCCCTATAGATGCTGCCTGGCCTGCTGCGTTCCACCAGCATTTTGTGTGTGTTGGACGTGGTTTCTTATTTTATTTCTAATGACTAGATCTCATTGCTGAATAGTAAGTTTACAACTGTTGATCAGTTTTGAAGCAATCTGCTTTCATCATCAAGACGGCCATTTATATTGTTTGAACATTTCATTTAGTCGCTGGTAGGTAGAAAAAT
Source organism: Hemitrygon akajei (assembly GCF_048418815.1). NCBI lineage: Eukaryota > Metazoa > Chordata > Chondrichthyes > Myliobatiformes > Dasyatidae > Hemitrygon > Hemitrygon akajei. The sequence goes on along the minus strand of NC_133148.1, from coordinate 19,855,166 downwards.
TCTGTTGGAAGGCGAAGGAATTTCAATGAATATTTGAATCTACCTTTCATGAGAACGCCAAAAAGTGCTGACTTTTTATTATCAGCTCCTTGTGGACTGTGGCGCGTTGCTGAATAATAAAACCACTGTCAATGTATAACTACACGGGACTGAAGTTTGCCCATCTGTCTAGTTTAAGAAATCAGGGAAATTCTTGAGCGAGGGCAGAATAGGTAGTTTTATTCAAGGCCACACAATGTACCGAACTCCCCTTAGTTCAACAATGAAGAATGATCAGAACTTTACATGTCCCTCACTGCATACACATGTAGCATAGAACTAAACACTCTGAATTATACAAATTTCAGTTTGTTACATTACAAGATTAAATACATAACAGTCTTAAAGTTTTGAATACTTTGTCACATTCTCTCCCTCATTAAACGACAACGATATGTTCTGCTTTAGAATACTATATATTTTTTAAATCCGCCAATTTATGCAATGATACAGCTTCAGAGCCTTAATCAAGCATTTCCCCTGTCTCGCTGCCCTGCTTCAGCGCGTTTCTTCCGGGTCGAAACACCTTATACAAACTTGGCAAGAGGATGACTGCCAATGTTGTGATAGCAATAATCACTCCATCCCACCTTGCTCCCATCCTCCCAAACGGCCAATGGTTTCCTGTGGGACTATGATTGTGAAATTGGTCTCCTCCTTCCCCAGTCTTCAGTTGGCCCCCTCGGATGTGATCTTTCAAGTAGGTTATATTCTCCTGATTTATCTGGTATGTAAATGTGATTTACAAGGGGGTACTTGTCCAAACAGGACCTGCGAGCCCCCTTTCTCGGACAAAGAAATCCGTTCGGATTTGCAATGTCACCTCTGTTTCTTGAAGGACACGGGTAAAAGAGTCACGCCCATTTCTACACGTACCGGGACATCCATACAGAGAAACATAGCGCAACACAGGCCGTTCGGCCCACAATGCTGTGCCGAACACATGCGGACTTTAGACATTAGGATTACCCATAGCCCTCTATTTTTCTAAGCTCCCTGTACCTGTCCAGGAGTCTCTTAAAAGACCCTATCATATCCGCCTCCACCACCGTCACCGGCAGCCCATTCCACACACTCACCACTCTCTGAGTGGAAAAACTTACCCCTGACATCTCCTCTGTACCTACTACCAAGCACTTTAAACCTGTGCCCTCTCACAGCCCAGCAGCCTGAGAGTTCAGAGCAGTCCCATCTGTCAGGGGAAGGACATGAGCTATTCCAACAGGACTCTCCGTTTTGTTCCTTTTTCTCGCCTTGCTGGACGTCTTTTCCCTGTTGATGACGTTTAGTGATGATTTTTTCTTTGTCAAGGCGATACAATAATCCAACATGCTCTCACCAAGTCCTGCACCTCCCTTTGATTACCGCTTAGTGGCGCTTCGGATGTCAGGCGCTGTGATTCACGCGGGGACCGGCCAAGGCTCGAACAGTCATCAGAACCAAAGCTCTTCCCACTTTAGTCCAGTTTCCTCCCCCCGCTTTGCGGTTTATTATTAACTGATCTGTTCATCTTTGCCACTGTGAGGATGGCAGTTACCATGGAAATGTTGATCCACCTGGAAGGCTTTGCAAACTCTTAATTATTTACTAGTGAGTTAGTTGGGTGACGTTGTCGCTAGATGGTTTCCAGGGGATCCCAAATCGCTGGGTTATTTCCTTTAACAAATATTTCGCCGCTGTAACTGCACTATTCTCTCTACAAAGAAGTGCTTCAGCCCATCATGAGGACACATCGACAATGCCTAATCCATACCGACGCCCTTCGCTGAGGCGATTTAATATAGAAACATAGAAAATAGGTGCAGGAGTAGGCCATTCGGCCCTTCGAGCCTGCACCGCCATTCAGTATGATCATGGCTGATCATCCAACTCAGAACCCTGTACCTGCTTTCTCTCCATACCCCCGATCCCTTTGGCCACAAGGGCCATATCTAACTTCCTCTTAAATATAGCCAATGAACCGGCCCCAACTGTTTCCTGTGGCAGAGAATTCCACAGATTCACCACTCTCTGTGTGAAGAAGTTTTTCCTCATCTCGGTCCTAAAAGGCTTCCCCTTTATCCTTAAACTGTGACTCCTCGTTCTGGACTTCCCCAACATCGGAAACAATCTTCCCGCATCTAGCCTGTCCAATCCCTTTAGAATTTTATACGTTTCAATAAGATCCCCCCTCAATCTTCTAAATTCCAGTGAGTAAAGCCCATCTGTAAATGTCCGAAGGGGCCGTCGGACGGCGGGGTAACCTGTACCCGTTTTCCCGGATTCTATAAGGCACATATCATACATTGTCTTCAGACCTGTTCTACAACTTGTGGAATACCAGGGACAAGCCAAGTTTGGTTTATCTGATCAACCATTCCCCTCTTGCCCTTCTGAGTGAACTTGGGAACACATCGGGCAATCCACGGTACCAATTTACCTGGGGCCACAATGCGTCCGCGGGGGTGCAAACACAAACCATTGAAAACCGAGCTTTTCCCGCTTTACCCGGTGGAGCAGTGGTCTGATAGGTCCTCCGTAGTGGGAGATGTCACCGGAGCCAATGCGTGGGGCGCTTGCTTCCGCCGCAGCAAGGGTGGGCCTGACTGCAGCCTCTGTTGCAGTACACTCTGTCTTGGCGCGAATGAAGCCACCGGAGAAAAGTACCTGGCAGGTACAAAGCATCTTCTTTATTCGACAAACCACGGTACAGCAGGCATCGCACGGAGA